>NW_025110801.1:13606-22556 GCF_011392965.1 Frieseomelitta varia | reverse complement strand
AAAAAAAAAAAAAAAAAAAAAAAAAAAAAAAAGAAAGAATGACGATGATAATTTCATCAGTCGTAGAAGATACATGACATGTCCGATATCGAATGTCAGGAAATTGGCGAAACAATTTCTGGTTTCAATTCAAATGAAAACGACCGTAAGCAAAAATTTTCCGATGCCAACTCAAATTATTCTCGATTTGTATTTTCGTTATATTAGCACCTAGCAAGCGGAGTAATTTCTTTTCATCACCACCGAAAATTCTGCGTACTGGTATATTTCCGGTTTTAATGGTGATATCAATTATCGAGTGAAAATTTTCGATACCGGTCGGAAATTATGTCCCTGTCTTCCTCCCGGCAAGCTACGGCAATGTTTTTCCATCAGAACTTCCCCATCTGTGTCACGTTATAGCGAGCCTGGCCGATGTTTAGGTAATGGTTTCGCGTGCTGGGGACGACACACTGCTTAATAAATCTATTCACAGTGGAAACCGATGATACACGCGTGCTAACGGTAAAATGTAATTATCGGATTTCTGTTATCGTATCTAGATTTCTGTTTGTTCGCAGTCACGCGATCGCCTGCGATTCGTAAAAATAAGCATTTAACGACGTCAACAGAATAACGCTTTGGTGGCGCCAAGCGTTATGTGTGTGTGTGTGTGTGTGTGTGTGTGTGTGTGTATTGCATACGAATCGGTTATCGGTTAAAAATATCTGCGAAAGAAGGATTTCCGTCGTGGAACGAACGATTGGACGTTTAACGAAAAATGTTCCCCACCTTTTATCTATACGTGTTCGATACACGGCTCGATCGATACGACACATTTCGCCCTGGTTCCCTTAATTAACCTCTAATCACCACGTGGATACATCCTGTATTCCGGTAATTAAACTATCCTTGTGAGAGCTGTACATCTCAAGTTCGAGCTACAATTTTGTTTCGATCCGCTCAATTTTGAAACTTCTGATTTTTTTTTTTTTTTAAATTTATGATTAACATCGCATCCACCTTCTGGTCATTAGCGACGGCTAGGTAATGTTTCCTTCTTTTCAAGACGATTATATCTTACGGTAGATGTTAGTTTCCTTTAGATAATTCAGGACATTTCCTATGTGTTTCTGCTACCGGTGAAATTATTTTGTATTTTTGCCTTTCAAATAGAAGATGATGGGTTGATAAAATTTGGTTGCATTGGATACGCATTGGGGGTTCTGTCTTTTTAAAATAGATACTCATGTGTGAGTTTGCAGTGTCCTGTTCTAAGCCTTGTCATGACTATTCTGCCTTTTCTTTTCATGTTGTAGGTAGGCATTGTTTGATAGAAATCTTGGGTTATATTATGAGTTTTTCTTTTTTTTGAGATGTTCCATTTTGTTCCATGATTGTTTTTCGGCATGGTTTAATGTTACAACAAGGTTTTGATAAGGAATTCGTCTTCGGATGACATCCGACGAGGGCGATGTTGTTTCTTTGGCTGCTATGTCAGTTTTGATTCCCTGGTGGGATGGAACCCAGGCGATGATTATGTCTTTGTTATTGTTGGTGAGGTACGCAAAAATATGTTGAATGTTTAGAATGGTTTCAATGTTTTGTTTTACTATTTATGTTTTCTATTGCTCTGATTACGCTCATGGAGTCTGTAAAAATGATGGACGATTGAGTATTGTTGTTTTGTGTATGGTGAAAAGCTTCGAGAATTTTCTGATTTTTATTCGTTATTGTATAATTGAAAAAAAAAGAAAAATGGTTAATTTCAAGGAATTGCGAAGAAATTGGATGTAAAAGAAATTATACTGAGAGAGCTATTTTAATCGATTGTTGGAAATAAGTGGAGTTTGGACACTTCTTATCGATGTACGATGCAAATATAAAACGAATAAGATATTCTGTTAAAGATCCTCAAATCCTGAAAGGTCAAATAACCAATTATCAAATAAGCAGCGGGACGTTTACTAACTTCAAGGACGAGCATTAACAAAACGAGAGTTCGAAATAAAATTTTCGCTTTTGGTTAATAAAAATTAACTCGATTTCTCGCACGAATAAGTAAGTTTAACAAGCAATTTTTTCTCCTGAAAAAAATTTTCTCACCCCTGAATGCGACGAGCAGATATCCAATCGGGGGAATTCACAGTTCTCCAATTGTGTCGCGTTTTCAATGTAAAATTGAATCGATTAACATTCACGTCACAAGTTTTCAGTCAAAATCGCTGACGACACCGTCGTTCGCAACACGCGTCCCATTTTTCGTGATATTTTTGTTCATCGTGTAATGTACACAGGTACACGCCGGTGTTTCACTTTTGTTCGAATATCGAGGTCGAATGTTGGATTAGGCAATTTGTTCGTGACAGGCTGCTAGTTATTTTCTCGCCGCATAAATCATGCCTTTAGCTGCCTTTCGACGATGAAAGAAAGCTTCCTTATTGCACGCGCGGTTGCAAGGCCCCACGTGTTCTTTCCTCGGCTGGCAATCTTAGCTCCTCGATGATGAGAAAGATCGATCCTCGTGTTATCAATCATATTTTTCCTTCGAAATCGAATTCTGATATTTACATCGTTCTAAAAAGGTACACTCGCTCGCGAAAGTCGACGATTAAAGCTTCTAGTTATGCATTCGAATCATGCATTAAAAATACACCGTTCTACAGTTATAACAAAAATTATAAATTTCGTCATTTTTATCATTTTGAATCGTCATTTTAAGAATATAATTTTACGCGTTACGAGAAGAATTTTTATGTAAATTCTTGTTTTGTAAATCACGATGAATTAAGAATCACACGTGATGCATGCGTAAGGATGAGATTTTCATCGGAACGTTGAATATTTGAACTTTTCATTCGTGTTTAATCTTCATCTAAAGTTTGTAAACAGACGATAATTGTTTGGAACAATTTCTGTGACTAAAGTTGCAAACTCTCTGGTCTTTTGAAAATATGTTATACACTGGCAGCTTCGATATATATATATATTTCTAGATTTTTGTTTCAATTTGCTAACACGATCATCGTTGGTTAAATAATATAAGGTTTATTGGATCGGTCGGTTGGGCTGCAGATCAATTTGCAGCGCATAAAATAGTTTATTTATGCATCGCATGAACGTTTGCTCCAATTACACGGGCTTGGAAAAATCAAGGCAAATATTACAGCATTTCGCAGTCTTTGCAAACAGTCTGAATAGCGTAATCCTGTTTCGGATCGCCGCGTCCCGGGCGCGTAAATTTCCGCTAAAAACCGTGTCAAACGGTCGTATAATTAGCAACAGTTTGCACGTCACACGACCGCTGTGTTTATTTACCGTTTGTATAACGAGCGTGTTGCGTATAATATTTCATTTCGACAAATATTTCACGTACGTGCAGCTGAAACACGCGAGGAACTAAATTAATATCCGTGAGAGATGAAACGCTGGAGAGATAAAACGGAAGGAGGAAGGGAAGAAAGAAGAGGGAAGAAAGGATATATCGCTTTATCCGCAAACGTAGGAAATGTCGCGTCGCTTTAATGACATTTTAAAACGTAAAGTAAGGATTTAACCCCACCCTCGCACCGTTTTCATCCGAGAACGCAATTTCTACGTATCTTCGCTGATCCCGCGAGGAAGCACCAGGCGAATTGTTCAACTTCGCTCGTTTCTATTACAATTTTAAATCTCCCGGCTATTTCGACACCCACTCGCCTCCGTCTTTGCTTTCGTTCGATCGCGCGAATTACTCGCGATCGTAGGATTACTGTTACATGACAGGGGGATGAACCAAGGGGAATTGTCTAGGAAATCGAATTGAAATCGCATCTCCCTTCTGCACGCGTCGTTTCATTCTGTGCTCGGTTTCGTTGCATTTCCAAATCTTGATTATTTCCAACAGTTGAGCGGCAAGCGATTGAAGTTTCGTTTTCATGTCAAATTTTTTTATAGTTCCACGAAAGCAGTACCAAGTAGCGCTTGAGTAGTATATAAATATACTACGATAGATAGCACAGCTTTGTAGTGACTACGATGATAATTATTCTCAATCAGTACTACAAATTTAAATAATAACTATTTAGTTTTGATAGTTTATATAAAAATATTATAATTGTAACAAAATTATCGATGAATATCAAATAAATAATGATAAATAACGAATGAATATTTTCCATGATGGTTACAATGTATATATGTATCTGTAAACATTACCATGGTGATAATTACTGTACTAGCAATTTTTAAATATCCTATTATTCACGAGTTAAGTAAAGTTGGCGTTGTTAGTTTAATGAACATAGATGGCGCTGATCTAAATTCTTCGGAGGTAGCAGTCGCTACAACTTTTCAGGCAGTGTATTCTTCGTCATCCTCGCGCATAATTTACAATTACGCACGCGATTACAAAAGAAGAATCGAGAACGAATTAGACCAGTGTCCCACTTATCCAGGCTGCTTTTTTGTCTCGTGGAAAAAAACACGAATCGTTTAGTTTCCGCTCGTTCCAACGTTCAAGTTTCTCGACCATTTTCAACCCTCGTTCTTACGCAAAATTCGCGGAGGAGTCGGATTTTTCCAAGGAATCGAATTAAACCGGCGTCCTTTTTCTACTTATCTCTGCTTATCCGGGTCCTGTTTCTTTCACCGATGTTTCTTTCTCCTCGAATATCGCTTGTTTTCCTTCCCTTGTATAAAAAGGGAGGATGGTGTAACAGGGGATAGGAAAAGGAGTGCACGTAATCCACGTTCTTCCTGTTCTCGGGAACAACGATTGCGACCTTTTTTTCTTTTTTTCTTTGCCATTAACGAATCTCCCTGTAACACAGGGACGACAACTACGCCGGATTTTACCCCTTCGTCGTCACATTTTCTCCCCATTTCTTTTTTCTTCCTCCCCTATCCTGACCCTTGGTTCGAAACGACGAGACAGACACCTGATTTCCGAGAACCGTACACGTTGCAAATAACCGGGTATAAGTTGCACGAGGATCGACTCCCTATCAATTAGAGGGAGAGACTGGAGGCTGAATTAATAGGCAGAAACGTGTTTATTGCTTCCGATCGAACGGGGGAAACTCTTTTGATAATTCCGAGCGCGGTTTATTATCGTTGGTTTGCTGATTATTTAATCGTAATTTATACGCGCGTATTGTTCCACGTTTTGTTAAATTTTCGACTCCCCTTCTCTCTCTCTCTCTCTCTTTCTCTCTTTCAATGAATTATTCGGCGATTGAACATTAATGGAAACGAGAATTCTTCGGTAACCGAATGCTTCAAATGATTATTAAATTTCCCGTAGTTAACGAAGAGAAGACATCTATTTTTAACTGCGTTTTTCGGTTTTTGATATTGAAATTAAATTGAAGAAGATTAAGTTCAGACTCTCAATCGTGTTCTATCACATCGCTAAATAACATAATTAAATTAAACGTCCCCGCGATTCTTGTAGCTGTTGTCTTGAATCAACGTGGCAAAGTAGAGAAAGGAGTGGAATAATAAGTTATTTTAATTAAAACGGTCGAGCGAGGAGAGTCTCTCTTTTCTACGGCATTGAATAATTTCATGTCTCTTTCGAACATATTCACTCGCATTTTAAACAATCGAATCTCCCTGCGGGAAAATTCTTCGTTATTCGTGATAATTCCTTCATTTGATTTCTTTAAATTGATCTCGTTTCGTGGAAATGATTACGCCAACGTTACCGGGTACCTGTTAATCGTTACAATCTACGTTACACACTCGCGAGCGAAATTTCATTTCATCCCTGTCGCGATATTCAGATCCTTTGTGTCTCGATGATTGCCCCGGGAGGAAGAAACTTACGTAACGCTCGAAGAAAATCTTCAGGGACGTCTCGACAGTTTGACAAAATTGAAATCACTGGGCTGTTGGATCATCTGTTTGCACGGACGAATCTATGATTTCGTTCGCAAACATCGCTTCAAAATATGTACAGTGCTAAATGAAGCGAAACTCGCTGAAGCTCTGGAGAGAAATATAATCCGACGGTGTTGTAATACCTACGGGCATTAATATAAAGGTCGAAGTGTCGATTAACGCCTACCCCGTATTACGTAAATTCGCGAAATCAATTTCTTCGAGAATCCTCGTTCAAAATGCACCCCTCGTTATAACGATCGTTCAGACGTCTTCCTCTAAAGGAAGTATCTGTCTATCTGTATAAAAAGAGAAAGAGAGAGAGAGAGAGAGAGAGAGAGAGAGAGAGAGAGAGAGAGAGAGAAAGAAGAAAAAAGAAAGGAGAGTCTACGCGAGAGTAACGAAGATCGTTACGGTCCATTAACGCCGGCAAGAAGTTCAGTGATTCATCGCAAATAGGATTCCGGCTGGCATTTTCAGCGTAAATATCGCGTCGGTGGTAATCCAACCGGCGATCAATTATTCAGAATCGAGGACGGAGAGAGGAAGAGAGGGGGGGGGGAGGGGGGCATACCGTCCGCGGTATTTTAATTGTCGAGTAATCGCGTTCTGAACGACAATACCGCGGATCGATCTCGTCGCGTTACGTGACTTCTCGCCGATTCGAATCGCCGTACTCGAATTTATAATTAGCAACGAACACTCCCGGGCACGTCTGGTTTCGTTTATGGACCGGCCTGAATGTACTCCAGATGAGCTGTTATACTCCCCCGGCGTATACGCCAACACCAATTCCGTTTCGAATAAACAACGCAACGTGATCATTCCCGTCGAAGTATCGTGACACGAATTCGCAGCCATCGTCGCGGGATTTCTGTAATCCCACGGAGCGATCGCGGGATCAATCTCGCTCGACAAGTCCGGCGGATAAAGATCGCGAGATATACGACTTTATGGTGGGTTTTTCAGGACTTTTTAATTAACGGACTGCAGATTTTTATATGAATTTATATTTTTTCGAGAATGTGCCCCGAAGGAAATGAGTCTCGGTAAAAAAATTTGCTCACGTGCCGAACATTCCGAAGAGAGAACAGTAGTTTGAATATTTTATATATTTTCATCATATATTGTATATTTTAAATTAATTAAATATTATATAGTATTGTAATATATTTTAATTAAATATCAAATATTAAATATTAAATATTAATTATTATAAATATTAAATTAATATTTATAATAATTAAATTAAATTAATATTAATTATTATTATAGATATTAATTATTAATTATTAATTATTAATTATTAAATATTTTCACGTCGCGTGTTAAAATTTTCTAAGCGCACAGAAACAAAGTTAGTCGGCATTTCAATAATTCCAACTTACTATGAATCAATTGTATCAATTGGAAAAATGATAGAACGCTCTCCGATTTCAAGATTCAATCGGTATTTGTTCACACTGATAAAGGATAAAATAGATTCGAAATGAAAGAGTCGAATTGGATTAGTCGAGTTGAGATTATAATATGTCTTCGATTTCTCTTGTGCTTCGGAAGAATGAGTTATTGTGCGGGAGTAATACGGGTATCTATCTTCTTGGTATCCCTTCTTTCACGTTCCCTTTTGTGGATTCGACTTCTCTATATGAACTATCTCCGCGCGCCATTGGCAAGTACACTTCACCTAAAGCTGTCAGTCGCACGTTGCTGGTATATCCTACCGATTTTTGTTCAGATATATATGTATATATAGTACAATTTTCGTCTGCCGTATTTTTCACCTCGCTTCAAATTTCCTCTTCCCTTCTCAATTTCACAATCGTCGTGTTCTTTTCGTTTTATTTCCGAAATTTCTTGCCTGCTTGACTTTTTTGTCTGCGATAAATCGCAACGAAAGAAAAAATGTTCTCCATTTCGCGGAAAATCACGTGGCGAATGGCAAGACGTGTCATGGGAAAGAGAAATCCGCGCTTCGTTTAAAGATTCGGTATTTTGGAAGAAGTGCAAAGGCAAGTGGATTCCGCGTGGTTCCGAATCGTCGAGTAATCACGATCGATCGGTCGATGCAAATTCATGCACCGTGGCAAAAGTTCACGCGAGCGATTCAATTCATTTTTCGGCTCTCTTCTCTAACTAGATTATCCGGGCAGCTTCTCGAATAATTTTCCTCTGTGAAATCAGTCGTTGCGGTACGTTTTAATTCTTCCTTTTTTTTTGTTACGATTCAAACAACCCGATCCCGATCGTGGCGAGCAGATATCGCAGACAGCGGGGATAATAAAACATGACAATGGATTCTTGGGATAACTCGACTTTCGTGGTGTGAAAGGAGAATTAAACGTGGCTTCCGAGAAATACCGTTCGCGATATTTTTGACGTCTCTGATATATTTCCTCATGTTCCTCGGTTTGTCTCGATTACTCGATATTTGAAAGCTTTTTTCGCCGAGAGATCTTGACTGTTGAAATAATTTATTTTATTTAAGATCATTGCTATGGGAATCGTAAAAATTGTTATCGCATATGTTTCAGATAGATTCGTTTATGTCAACCGTATATCTATACTAATCTCTTCATCTTCATCTTCATTTTCCCGAGCAGAGAAACAGTCTGTCCTTGAACAACCACAAAATCCTATCTAAATCCTATCTAAACGTGCGTCGTTGAAATATGGACTATCCGCCCTATGTATCGAGCACTTCGAAATACATTTATTTGGATCTCAAGCGAAATGTGAAAGACGTAATCTAAGAACGAAGTAGTGATATAGATGTTCTTCTTCTTTCTTTTTTGTTTCGTCGAACCTCTCAATTTTGAACAATTCTCTTTTTCACGAATTTTTATGCGATTATCTAAATACTTTTTTCTATTAAATAAAATTCTCTAAATACTTTTTCTTATTAACTAATAGAAAGGAAAAAAAATAGAATTTCCTTTGTAAGATTCATTTAATTGCATCAGAAGAGAATTGACAAAATTGCCAATTCGAGAAAGCTGTATGTGCAAGATTCAAACATCCGATGCAAGGACTCAAAAAATTTAAAAAGTCGTAGTAAGATTCTCTCTGTGATCATTATTATCTATTTCTTTCTTTTTTTTTTTTTTTT
>NW_025110801.1:0-13596 GCF_011392965.1 Frieseomelitta varia | reverse complement strand
TTTTTTCTAAAAAAACGTGCACTCATTATGAGCATTGCTTTCTCATCGAAGACGCTCGTGTAACAATCGACGATCAATTTCGCAGTATCCTCGACAAATTGGCGCAGTATTTGAGGATCGGTGTTTGTTTGAACGACTCGAAGCCAGCTTTATGATTATAATTCATCAACGAAGTTTTTTATTAAACGGCTGCGACTCTTTGATGCCTCGTAACACGCGCGCGATCTGGTCAGGCGGTCGGCGGTTTATTTTATTTCCAGCCATTTCAGACACGAGGCTCGGCTCACAGAGTTCGGGCACAGCTTTAATCGAACGGGGAAAGCAAATTTGATCTGGTCGTAAATATTTGCCGTTCTCGAAGCCCGTATTTTTATCAGAATAATATTATGTGGAAATGTTGCGGCCACGTTTATTTAAACTTTATCCAGCTGAAGATACTCCAAACGTTTATTTTTAGTAAAGTTGTTTTTTTTTTACGCTTTCACGTTTTGATATAGAAACTCGTGCTTTCTTCGAGTGCCAAGGGTCCGAACGTGGCAAGGGTTGCAACCCTCGCGTTGCAAAAATAACCGACACGCGAATAAACCTTATTAATAATCACGTTTACTATCCACAAACGAATACGGATGGAAAAATGAATCACATTTGTTGATGGACTTTTTCTGTTTATAGATCAATCTCTCTCTTTCGTGTTGTAAATCAGTCTAGAATTTTTTATCGCGCATCTACTTTAATCGTTTGCCCTCGACAAACTTTTTTTTGTATCATTCACCAGCACAATTTATTTACGAAGCATTACTTCTAAACTAAATAAAATGATATACAGCATTGGAAATAATCATTCAAATTTATTTTGTTGATTATACCTTTCTAATATGTGATATCGTTGAAGCAAGTATACAAGAGTTAATGATACATAGCGAAGAATAATATCCCCCGGCATTTTTTTAAACTTTCGTAAGAAGCCTAGTTTATGTGAATTGTTCCGAATTATGTGAACTGAACATTGAGTGTCAATCGACTCGTTTACGAAATGAGTCTTCAAAAATTTTCTTCTGAAATTCTTTGCTATCATATAGCTTTCACTCTCAGGCGTCTGTTCAGATATTATACTATCATACATCGCACATCAAATGTATACGTTCATAATTACCAACAAATATGTTCGTAATTACCAACAAATTATAAAAAAGAGGAAGTCCGAGCTGTTAGCTAGATTTAGATACGATCTCCTTCCAGAAGGGACAGTCGAGTGCAAAGAGTTAATTATTCTTTTCTATTACAAGAAAGGATCAAGTTGCACCAGTGTTATTTTTAATTTCTAAGTTTTACTTTCTATTTTTATTTTTAATTTCCACTGGGTGATTACTAGGGAAATGATTAATGCGTCGGACATTCAGCGCTATTATTACTTGCCCGTAGTTATAATAATTTTCAAGCTTCGTTAGGCAAAGGAAATGCCTCGTTATCATTTTCCTGGAATTACGCGTCTTAATGCGAAGAGAATTAAAACGCTATTAATATTAAATCACAGTTACACACAATTTTTTAAAACTTCGTCCTAAAAAAAAAAAAAAAAAAATACTTGCCTTGTTCTGCTCGTGTCTAAAAGAATTACCGTTCAAGCATCTCTTCAAGACTCTCGACATCGACACGATTTCTCTCCTCACGCGTTTTATCCAAGCAGCGAATAGAGCCAAGGAGAAAGGGGCAGTGTTTCAAAAAAAGGAGACAAAATCCTGGCGGTCAAATAATTTCCGCAACGCGTTTGTGATAATGTGTCCCGACAATTAAGAATCAAGAATGGCCAACTTCGACCGCAAACATCGTTTTAGCTTCGTGAATACCAGAAATAGAATCTGGGTTTACAGTATCTGGGTTTGCAATATCCTCTTTAAAAATCGAGCGCTGTCATGACTTCAATTTCTCCCACTTTTCCCCCATTCTGATCATCCAGCTTTCCCTCACAGGGTGTTGTAATTAAACTAAGAAAAAAGAAGAGAAAAAAGAAGAAGAAAAAAACGAGGGGAAAGATCGTTCTCGTGGAATATATTTTTAGACTTCGACAAGACGGTAATCGAACGCGTGACAAAAAGTTTAATGAACGCGTAGCGCGGTGTTACTCGAAAGTTTGTCACGCGAAAGTTCTTCAGTCTACCGATAGAGGAAAGAGGAAGAAAAAGAAACGAAATTTTCAATGCATAATTATAGACGATGATCGAATAATTAGCCAGTGAGCGTCGTAAGTGAGACGAGTCGCGTAACTCGCAACGCTAGATTCATTCGTTTGTTCCTATCTATCAAAAAAAAAAAAACTCCGGTTTTGAAACTCGAGAAAAGCATTTCCATTTACGTTTGTACTTCGGATAGAGTTTCAAGTTGTTTCAAGTTGTTTCGAAATCGTCGAACGCGAGGGGATCGCGATTGATTCGGACAAACAAAGTTCGAGCGTGCAACACACTTCGTTGCCGGAAATCGAAAGAACAAACAAATCGGCGGTTACGTACTCTGTCTGTACTTTGCATCCGCTGAAAAAACACGACGGGGAAAGTCAGAAGAAATCAACATGAGAAGAAAACAGGAAAAAAAAAAAAAAAAATAGAAAGAAATCATTTTTTTTCAATCTCTGATGTATTATAGAAAAATGCGCGCACGCTCGTTAGGGGTGGCGGGCGATTTTCAAGGCAAAATATTATTGTCCTCACGGCAGTCCCTTGAACAAAAGTTCAAAGCGCTGCAAATTAATGAACGCGGAAGTTTCACTCTGGCTTTGTATAACCACATCCACTCGGCGACGGTGGCGCGTTCTCGTTTTCCTCGAGAGACGTTCAAAAGCGCCTAACGCGTGACTCGTTTCGCAGGACGAAAAACACGGTTCAACTTTTTCATCCTTCCCTCCCTCTGACGAGTCCTTAATTACCCCTGCGCGTAATACCAAAGTGTTAATTAATCCTCGATTGTACTCGTTTCGCGGTTCGTTCTCTTCCGTTTCGATATGTAACTGCCCAGCGAAGGGGAGAGATCACCCCGCCGGTCGTTGACGATGAGAATCGAGCCGTAGGTCAGCTCGAGACCCATTCTCGTAATTTGCTAAACAAACGGATGGAATTATAAGTGACACGACAGTCGCTTTTCATTCATTCGTTCTCGAATATCTTTTTCAGTCGTTCAGACGAAGGTTTAACAATCAGTCGCCGGTGGATTAAACAGTCCACCGTTCTCTCTCGCTTTGAAATCCTTTGGCGCGTAACAGAGCGATAATCGTTTCGAATGGAAAAAAAAAAGATTCGTTCCAGCTACGAATAATCGTTAATAAATTCAAGATGGTTTTTTCTTCTCCTTTTTTTTTTTGTTGGTTGTTTCATTACGTTGGGCCATTTTTGTTTCGAAATATTCGTTTCGCCTTTCATCGAAGGGGACTAATATTTCTTCGTGCCTCGTTGCGTTTCTCTTCTCTCGCGTCAGCGTTTCAATTTGTCGTGAGCATTGTTAGAAATGGGAAATGGTGTTGAGAAAGTGTTACAAATTACGCGTCTCGTTTTGCGGTGCAGAAAGTGATATTCCATGGTAACCTTCGTGACGTGTCATTTAGGAGACCGATGTACGATCAACTCGTATTTTCTGGATTCGTGTTTCATGCAAAATGAAGGAGTTCTGTTCTTGAAAAGAAAGTAGTAGGTTAAAATGAAGAGTTCTTAATTTTTTTTTTTGCTGGAATAGATTTATTTCGTCAAGTCTCGAAGATGTCTGCACTCTATTGTACATATTATACCATTTGACAGTAGTCTCGCGCGACTGCAACAATTGGATCGTGCGAAAATAAAATATAAAACATTATGTATATATCATATACACAAAATATAAAACAATTTTTAAACGCGTGTCACTCTTGCTACAGTGAAAATTGCTATAATGTCATTTTAAGCGAACTACATTCATTTACATAGAGACCCTCTACTTCTATTAAAAATCTACTAAAGTGGACTCTACTTTCTTCCTTCTAAAAAGTAGATACACTCACAGCAAGTAATTGAAATTAAAATAATAAAAAAAAAAAAAAAAAAAAAAAAAAAAAAAAAACGAAATTCAAAAAGAAACTGAATTGCCTTCGATACGCCGTGCTTGTTTTTAATATTTCCCTAGCCTGCAGCTAAATTTCTTTGACCTCGTCGTTCGATAACCCGGCAGGTTGACGACCGGAGTTAAATTCCGTTTAGCGATTGGGAATACGATGCTCCCTGCGCGGTTGCGTTCTCATAACCTTCATTAATGCGAGATTATTCGCGACCAGGATTATCCTCTTGTCGCATCGATCATCACACGTCGCCTCTTGATCTCTCGAGTAACACGTCAAAGAATGAAAACGATTCGGTTTTTACCGAAATCGAGATCTCGTCGAAGGAGGGAAAGAAAAAGATCGATCAACTCTTTCGATAACGTTTTTTTTTCTTTCTTTCTTATGAAATTATCGTAAATGACGAAAGTTTAAGAAATTATGGAGAAGCTATGAGCTCGTAGAATTTATGCAACGTCGATGCACCTGGTATTTTAACTATGCTTTTAACTCTCGACGTTAATTTAGGGCAGTTATTTGTCCTGAAAATATTTCCTCTTTGAATTTGTGTTTTTTTGTATATTAAATAGTTTCTCTGTGATATTTCGAGCTAATACGTTTTTGAACTGCCGAAACTTAATACCTGAAAAAATTCAATTTTTTGAAAATCAATTAGTATCTTGAAAGTTAATCCCCCCCCCCCTGTGAATTTGCGAGAACTTTCAAGCAAATTAAAATACGCGCCAGCTTTCATTCAATTCCTGGGGAATATTAATATATAATAGCAGTATCTGGATATTTGAGGGAAATTCGTTCGTTAAACATTAGCTTCTTTTCGCTCGCCGGTGTTACCGAGATAACAAGGATGAAACTTTATATTTGTCGAGCAGACATCGTTATGGGACAGCTATATTTCTCTAAACCGTAGGGGTTTCGAGTTTGAAGATTGAGAGCACTCTCCAAAGTTTCGTCCGTCTAGTCTTGCAAGCTATTATTACAGGTAAAGAAAAAAGAAAGCTTTACAAACCGAGCACTGTTTCGCTCGGTACATCTTCCCAAGGTTCAAACAACAAATTAATATTACGATAATACTTCGCAAAACATTCTTCCAAGACTAGAACAATCAATGGATTCTAGATTTCCTTTCTTCACAACTGCTTAAAAAATACTGGTATTTTATCCGAATTAATATAATAATTTCTGTTTAGACAGAAACACATTTGTATAAATCTGCTTAGTTTAAATATAATTATAATTATAATATTTACAAATCTATTTATTTTATTTTTCAAACAACAAATTAATATTACTTCGCAAAACATTCTTCCAAGACTATAACAATCAACGGATTCTAGATTTCCTTTCTTCACAACTGCTTAAAAAATACTGGTATTTTATCAAAATTAATATAATAATATGTATAAATCTGTTTATTTTAAATATAATCATAATTATAATATTTACAATCTATTTATTTCAATTTATTTTCTAAATCTATTTATCTTAATTATGATTGCATATTATCATTTGCATTAGGAGGAATATTTTCATAAGTATTGAAGTCCATACGTATTGGCTCTAGTGCTAATCCTAGAATAAAAATCTTACAATCTAATTCCTCTAACAATATATGTTACAACTCATAGTATATGAATGAGCAAAAATCTTTTATCAATGTATATACTTAGGAATATCCCACCAATGTGTATACTTGTAAGAATATTACTCCTTCTTACCCAGAATTACCAACAATTGCGACAAAAATTGAACGTAACCGCAAAGAACGAAGAGAATTCGCGTCGAGTTGCGAACGATAATATTAAAACTTCCTTCGTGTCTTGTTGCTGGTGTTGTTCGAATCGTTGGGAAAGCTCTGTTATTGCCGATGGTTGCCATTTTCTCGATGCACGTCGAACAGATAGTCTTCTACGCGAGCCTTCTTATCTTACGAGAGGGCTGTTAACTAAGCCCAGCAGCCGAAGCTATCGATTGCTGGTCGACCGCGTGTCGTTTAAATACGACACGCCAGGTTTGGCTCGGGCTTGATAAGCTGACAATTTCTCGTCAAAGGCGGTGACGGAGCGCGACGGAGAAGTTCCCTTTGACTCTGGCCAAGGATACATTATTACATCGCACGTGTGTGTCGTGTACGTTGGAGGAAAATACCGTGTACGTTCAAGATGAGCTGTGCACGTGTTACGTCTTCGATGAGGTTCCCTTTGTGGTCATTGTGGCTTTGTCCTGTTCGTTACAACAGGGGATTTTAGATAAAAATTCGCGCTGCTCTCGTACACATTCCGTCTTCAATTTCTCCTATTGGTTTCGTCTTGTATTCGAGCGAAGTTCACATATTCTTTCACGGCTTTGTCCTGTCCGTTGTAACAGGAGATTTTAAATCTTGAATTTTAGATCGCTGTACGTATCTTCCCAATTTAAGTCCTTCGTCTTGGTTTCCTTGTGGTCATTATGTTCTGTTTCCTTCCTTGCAACGTGAGATTTTGAATTTGGATACTGTTGTACATACTTCCCTTGGTTTCTTTTCGCATTTAAGTGAAGCTCAAACATTCTCTCGCGACTTTGTTATAATGTTGTAGTTGATTGTTGTTTATAATATCAGAATCTTGCATTTTAGATCATTGCATTTATCTTGGTTTCTTGTTGTTGTTATCATGTTCTGGTTCCTTTACAAGATTTTGAATTTAGATTGCATATATCTTCCAAATTTAAGTCTTTTATCTTGGTTTCTTGTTGTGGTTATCATGTTCTGGTTCCTCCTTTGCAAGATTTTGAATTTAGATTATTATATTATATTTAAATTATTATTATTTATTGAATTATGGATACTATTTTATATATATATATATTTCTTAGATTCAAGTTTTTCTGAGAACGTCGAAGTAGTAATTTTGTACTTTCGCAGAGAGGTTTTATCGTATTACTTCATCATATAGAATAATTAAAGTCGAACGATTTTAATCTGGTTTGCCAGTTTAACGCACCGTCAACGTTATAACGTGGCGTGGTCTTTACATATCCAAGTGGAAATAATATTTACGAATGCAAATCAATCGACGAATTACTGATTAATATGCAGTTTCGCGTAAAGTACATATATATCTTTTATTGTACGCGGTGCTATTCTATAAATGCCACAATAATCCGGCACGAATTGAACAAATGATTAACAGTAACGAATAAATTTGCGCTCGAAAGCCAATGTAATTCGAGTCAAAGTTCTGCCGAATTTACGTTATTAATTTAAAAATCAGGTTAACATCGACTGTAATCGTTAAGTACGACTACCAATAAGTAGCTTATTAATCGTAGTAGTAAAAATGATTTTACAAGATTCATATTTTTTTTAGAACACGATAGGATAGGTAATTACTTATCAAGTAATTATTGGGAGCACGTATTTTCATATTTACATATTACGTTTTCAAATTACACGCGTTACACATTTTCCACTAGCGCATGAAAACCCGCAGTCCGATAGTCACGTTGCTTTCAATAAAAAATCTGCGTTTCGAAAATGTTGTCCGAAGAAAAGTTCGTCTCGCCAAAAGTCTACACACCAGTCAGACGCGAAACGCAATATAAGGGTTGGTTTTCAAAAATTGCGACTCTTGAGAGCCGCCGCTCGCGCGTTACATCCACGTAACACAGCTGTGACCTGATTTACAAACTTTTTACGGGGCCATTTGTTTCCTACAGGCGGGAACAGACGTTTCCATTCCTTTACTTCTGCTTTCAAGCACAGGCTGGCAGAAACGCGTGTGTTAAGTACTTGTAGCGGCGTTGAAGCAAGCGTCGGTCCGTCGGGGGTGTTGCGTTGGATGCAATATAGCCGAACATAATTTCCAGATCGCAAGTTTGACAAAGTTAACGGTCGAAGCGACCCGCCGTGCCCGTGAACTTTCCATCGTTCTACTCTACGAGTTAGTTGACTGTCTCGCGTTTCCCTCAGCCAACTTCCGTTGAATCCTCGCGAACGGCCTTCGTCCTTTGAGCGACTCTGCGACACGAAGATTCGTCGTCCTCTGACCCAATCAACCTCCGAAACCGTGTTCATTGAGAAACGTGTCCATTGAGAAAATAAACGTGCGTACGTTTGTTTCCTTGCGAGAAGCTTCAAAAAATTTTCAATTAAAATGCAATTCTTTTTTTCAATTAAAATTGAATGACTGTTACATAGATTCTGGTTTTTCATTTTTTTATTCATTTTAAAATCTACGATTCCTTATGGGATGAATATTATATCCTTTATCTAACTGTGATATTTGATCACAGTTTGTCAGATCTTTGAAATCAATACTGATCTTTCGCAAAGTGAGAGAGTTTCTTCGAAAATTTCTCAGTTTCGTAATTACAAATAGATACGAGCTTAATTCTCAAGGAACAAATTTACGAGTTTAATTCACAAGAAACAAGGCGTAACTCGCCTTCTTTTCACCACTTCTTTTATTAGAAAAACGTGTAATGGCAGGTAATAGTAATATAACTTTACTTATAAACCTAAACTAGCATTCTCCTTTCTTCCTCTGTTCACGTGAATTTGACAAAGAAAAAACACCACAACATTGAATACTTGTATTTACTCGAAACTTTATTATAATTGCCAGTTTACCCGAACTGTCTTTGAATTTTCACGCTGCATTTCACTTTGATCCACCCTCTTTGATCCCTCGCGGAACGGCAAATCGTTATTGCGCGCCGGGAAAGGATCTTTTAGCCAAATTCTCGAGAGTTTTCATGCTCTAAATGTTAAGTCCCGGACAGGAACATATCGAACAGCCTGTGTAGCCATTCATCTTATAGATTTCTCGAAAGTCAGTCGAGGATAAAGGAGGGGAGAGTCTCCCTTTCGGAGAGAGAAACATGGGTTTGGATCGAGTTTGCGTTGCACGGATGTATGTATGTATATATACGGAAGGATACACAAGGTTTCCACGCGAGGTGCACGATTGAAAATCCCCGAGCACGATCAGAACGATTTTCCCCCCGTTCGTGGTATGAACAATTTACCAGGGATTTTCCCCTTATCTTTTCAAAATAATATCTCTTTTGTCCGAAAATGAAGAAATACCGGGGAAACGAAAGAGAGAAACACCATTTCTACTAAAAAAATACCAAACAACAATATAAGCAGAAAAGAAAGGACAGCTATGACTAGACTTCAAATCGGACACTCCAAGATCACACACGAATACCTCCTAAGCGAAACCACCTTTCTGCAACCAACAAATCGCCACCCAACACCTGCTACATGAATGCAGAAAATACCGAAACATAAGAAGCAAGTACAGATTAAACCAAAACAACCGCTGTAACTTGCCAGAAACAACAAAAAAACGTTATCAACTACTTAAAGGAGACGTACCAACTACTAGACCAGATATAAAGAGAAAATTCCAGCACGTCGCTAAAGACCTCGTAGTCGATGCGACTCTAAACCCTCATATAAAACAAAAAAAAAAAAAGAGAAATTTTCGCTTGCGAAGCACTTTGCAATAATTAGATATTGTAAATTAATTTTATCGAGATTTGTCAAATGTTGGACGTTTTTAATTCTTTTCTCTTTTAATAGACTCTGTTCAATCGAGAAATATTAAAAGGAATATTTCAGTTTTGTTATTGCGACGATTCTTATATTTCTTATTAAATTCGCTGAACAAAGTAATTGATCGAGTCCTTTATCTCCTACCTTAATTCCGACCTATGAAAGAGAATCTTGCAACGGTTGGATTGGAAATAAATTTCGCGCTAAAATTAGAGTAATTTCGCGTGGGAGAGAGGTCACAAGTGGCAATTTTCTGTCTGCGGGGACACGCGTTACAGGCAGAGTTAAGAGCAGAAATAGGAAATTAAACAGACAACGAAATATCCGTCGAGTTCGAGAATGAATAAATTTTCACGTTTAACTTTTTAATCCGTGCTGACAAAATATAATTGTAACATCTTCGCTCTGGAGATATCAAAAAAAAAGAAAAAGAAAAAAAAAAGAAACTCCTCCTCTTGCTTTTGCATTTCTCTCCCAAGAGAGGACAGAAGATCCAACAGAGCGGAATTAAAGAGGGAGGTTTCATTTTCTCGTTATCGCCACGGCCAAAGATTCATTTTACAGCGGCCGTGCGTAGTCAGAGTGGTGCCACCGATAAGGAGTATACCGCTCGTTTCCGGACACGATCAACCTTGTTACTTCCTTCCGAGGGGCGGAGGGGGTCGGCCGTTGGATGCAGCCTTTCCCTATTCAGAGTTTCCCCCCGTGGTTAGCACGATATCTTATCGTGCGAGGCGTGTGCACACGCCGTCTACTCGGCACAATTGCCACGGCACGTGCAATTTCCTCTCTCTTTATCCGGCTCGCGGACTCACGACGCGGCGCTGGCGACACGTGTTCCGCCCTCCTCGCGACACGCGAAACCTGAAACGTACACGCGTCCAAGTGATTGTAACGTCGTCGGTAAATTGACGTCAACCTCGATCATCCCTTTGGCCGTCGTTCTCCACGTAAATTACATTCATTGAAATAGAATGGTTGGGCGAGCGTGTTTGGTCGGGACACGTTGCCTGGCGATGTAGACGGGACACGTGCGAGGCTACACCTGTCTTCTTTTTTTCCTTTTTTTTTTCTTCTTCTTCTATCGCGAGGCGAACGGTCACTCGTTCCTAAATAGACTGACACTGATTTTGTAAGGAAATGTAACAAGATATTTGTGATTCGTACTAATTCGATCGATATAAAATAATTCGACTGATGTATAAAAATAATTTAAATTGGATTTTCGCCGATGATGTACGAAACGAAGGGTATTGTTTGTTTCGCGAAATATTTTCTTGGGGAAATTCGGCACGACGACGATCAATTTAGGTATTAGCAGATGATTCGCGTTAATTTAGAATTTTGTCGAGCATTGAATCGCAAAGTATTTTCGACGCTTTTATAGGAAATTTTTAAGCCCAACAACGGTGCCAATTAATCCGCGTGTTATCCAAAATGCCTTGCTACTCCGTTTTGAAATTAAATACGTATTTTTACTATCCCCTTAGATATTTTAAATATCGATCCTGATAGTATTCGAAATATAATATCGTGCGCTCTTGGACAGGAATTTTTACATTTAATTTTATCAAACAATTTTTGTATTTCATTCTTACGTACAGACTTTTATTTTTTTTTTTTTATAATATTTTTGAAATAATCTTTTTCTTAATAATTAACTTAAAAGAATGATTTCGTCTTGCTTCTTTTCTTCCTAGAGTAGGTATTTGTTTCTTGTCGCTACAAAAAGTGTTTTAATTTTCTCTTCATACTCGAAGAGGAAACACGTTCGTCCGGTGCTGTCTATACGACCTGACGAAGCAATGAATTTATGATAAATTGGCGAATAATTTAAATACTTGCAAGGAATTCGACGGAATGTTTTGCATAATGTATTATAAGGTTTGTTGAGGAAACGGTCGATTTCAACTTTGGCCTTCGTTTATTAATGAGTTTGCTCAACTCCATTCGTTTATTGCGCGAAATTCATCGTTCTTATACTGGAATACGTTTCCGAGTTGGGTAAATATTATCAATGCAACTGCAATTTGCGCATACGTATTTAACCGTGTTAATATTGTTTAATGGAGTTATGAAAAATGTACGACTAGAGTTCGAATGAAATGATACAATAGCGCAGCACGTGGCGCAACAGCTAAATCGAGAAATTTTGTAACAGTAATGGCTTATTACAATTAATCTTAATAACTTAGTAACAATTCGTATCAGGGAAATATGTATGTACACGTGTCAGGAGATGCAATGTCACGTTTAAATTTACTCGATTGCTTTCGGATAATTCACAGTATTTGTATGTTTACATAGAAGCAAGCAGTAAATTTGAAAGATAAATTCTCAGTCGAGCAATGTACAGCTTTTCTTAACGACGTGTAAATGCATTTTGTAACATTTATGACACACGTGACAATAACTTTCCCCGGTTTCGATGAACGAAATTTTTTTCTCTTTACAACGTAGTTTTACAAGCACAAATTTTCTCACTCGACGCTGTAGCCAATGAATCCTTCGTTTCCAAAAATTGTTGTCAAATTGTTGAACACCTACTAATATGCATTGTATTTTTAGAGAATACAGTCTGTTAAATAAAGAACAACAAACAAACTTTATTTCTTATTTATTATCCTCTATCTTATAGACCATTTTCAAACATACAACGCGTATTAGTATTCAGCGCACTTCCAATGTTCAATCCTCAAACAGCCGATAACTTCGGAATAAATGTTTTCCTTTTTATCGAATATTTTAGCTTCCTGAATTGTTCCAGCATATAACAATTGAAAAGAGAGAGAGAGAGAGAGAGAGAGAGAGAGAGAGAGAGAGAGAAAGTATTTGCATGTCAAAATTTTATTCAGTAGAGAAAAAATTTGAAAGTTCAAAATAATCATACATTTATGAAACAAATACAAATGAGTGTAATATAATACACTGGTAAAAATATCATATAGATAAAAATATAATAATTGAAGAGAGAGAGAGAGAAAGTATTTGCATGTCAAAATTTTATTCAGTAGAGAAAAAATCTGAAAGTTTAGAATAATCATACATTTATGAAACAAATATAAATGAGTGTAATATAATATATTGGTAAAAATATCATACAAATGAAAGTATAATTAGTAAGAATATAATGTGTAAAAATATTGTCATCACTATTACAATTCTTCCTAACACGATTTTATAATTATTATTCATCGAATAATGACTCCTTCATTCAAATGTTAAAAACTCTAAAAACTGTTCTCGACAATAACGTAGAGAACACAAAGAAAGAGTCAACGAACAAACTAATGTCTTTTAAAATGCACTCCTCCCCGTGAAGATAAGTGGCAGGTGGCTGGCTGTATAAGACAAAAGCGAGTAGGGGATAAAATTCAATGTTACGATCGTAGGATGCAGCGGCGTCAACGCGTGCATGCGTGTAATCGCATGCACGTAAATCATCGGTCCAGATTAACGAAGCATTATGCGCGTTACTTTCTCTTCGGACAGTTTTTCCAACTCCAACGCTCGACAAATTGCTCTCTCATATATTGCGCGCGAATATTCGACCGGGATTGATTTCGAAATCGCTTTCATCCTCTTTCGCCGGTTGAACGGCGAATTTATCGATTTAACGGGGAGTTCGGTATCGAACGGAGCGCAGAGTAGATAATGAGTATACGATGGATTTCGAGTACTTGGCACCGAATTTCCTCCCTTCAACTCGGCGGTTGCAAGTTACCTCGTACTGGCAAATTTGCTGCTTTTAAACGATTAATTATGACGGGTTCCGCGCGGGGCTGTTTCCAGAGGGAAATTAAATTTCGACGAGAATTGAAGTTGCAAGCAGATTCGCCGTGACTTCGAGCCGGCCGAAGCGAAAACACGAAGCTGCGATCCGTTTTTCCTTTCTGTTGAAAAGCTCCTGGTTAAAACTGATCATTTGTTCAATAAGTATACAAGTTTATTCGACTTGCGTTTTTTTTTTTTTTTTTTTTTT
>NW_025110800.1:0-16393 GCF_011392965.1 Frieseomelitta varia | reverse complement strand
TCGATTGAAAATGCTGAAATACTACGAAATAGAATAGAGCAAGGCTTCCGACAAATTCGAGAAACACCAGGAATGATAGAGAAAGTAACCAGATGAATGACAAGGCGCGTGCAGGCTTGTCTTCAAATGCAAGGTGGTCATTTCGAGCATCTTTTGTAAAAGAAATTAAAGCAGAAAATTCATTATATCTCATAAACAAAGACACATAGGACATATATATATTTATATGACTTTTTTTTCATTATTTTTAGGCGTACAATCAGCACCGAAGTGGGTCCCACAAGTTACGAAACACCCTGTATATTTGTTTTATATAGTATATTTTTAAGTATAACCCAAGCAAAACAAATAATTTATTACTTTTCAATAATTTCTATCCAGTGATGTCACATCGACGAGTTCAAAAAGAAAGCGACGGATCATTGTATACGGTTTGGCCACTCGTTATGGTCCGCAATCAGTTGCCAGCGCAAGTGGTTAATATCCCGCGCGGGCGTGACGTATCCCAGTTCTGATGGAATTAATTTCGCGTTCAATTCCTTGAAACATCTGCATCGAAACGGGGCCGAGGTAACGAGAAAGATCTCTTCGGATGAAAGGGACGTCAATGAATTGTTTTTCCACTGGGGAAAGATGGCGGCATGTCTCCGCCTTTGTTCGTAATTCGACGAAATTATCACCGTTTTGATTATTGTCACGCGCAAAATAATCGCATTTCACTTGCCGATTATTAATTTGTCGAACTTTTAAACGAACAGAGGAGAGCAGAATATTAATTTCTGCGACGTAATTCCCAGAATTTATTTATTTTAAAATCGCGCCGCGCACCGATCGGAATTAATTACGGAGACGCAATTATTCGAATCATTACCCCGGCAATTTTTCGACAGTTACTGCACGTTCTGTGCGTAAATGGATTCAACAATGCGAATTGCAAGTAAAAGATCGATCGATCGAGTTAATTTTACGATTCGACCGAATTCCCCCGCGTTTTCGTTTTTATCTTTAATTAAACGACCATTCCTCTTACTCGTACACCGATTATTTCCGAACTAGGTGTACCACATTTTTGTAGGTCTCTTTCCAACGATCTCGACGATCTCTCAAAATTTTTTCGTTCAAAGACTGTTCCTTATTCATCGGTCGTTCTATTTAAGTATTCTATAGTATTCAGAGTCAGTCTCTACAACAATGCGATAATAATTCTTCACGTACTCGTCTGTTGGAAACATAAACTGTGTGAGAATTCGCCATAGCGTTTAGTATCTTATTCGGGTCGGATAAGAACGATTTTCATTTATAATAAGACCGTCCGCGCTTGGTCACGTAGAAAGACTTCAACGTAACGTTCTTCGCGCCTTTTATTACTGCTATTATTCATAATGCCGGCTCTTTAATTAATGCGCTCTTTTTTTTTTTTTTCCTCCACCGCCCGTCCCACCATCGGTCACTAACAAGGAAAGTTCCATAACGCTGGTCCGCGATTTAAGGAACGCACCGATGTTCCATATAGCCGCTTGAAAATGATGAATGCTCTCTTTTCTCTCGCCGTACTATTTTCCTTTTATGTCCTGTCTTTTTGTTCCACCTTTCTCTCTCTCTCTCTCTTTCCTTCCTTTTCTTGCCTTTCTTTTTCCTTCGTTTCTTACGCTCCTTCTTCTTCCTTTCCTTCCTTTTTCTTTTTTAGATTGGAGTATAAGAGAGATAAGCTCTTGGATTTATGCAATTCTAAGAATCAGACCACAGTCAAGACGTTTCGTTCGGTTTCGTTTCAAATAAAGATCGTACGTGAAACGTGTCGATTCTTATTTTCGTAATGGTTATATATAATAATTCAGATGTCAATTGAATATATTTAAACTTTGGAGCTTGTTATTATTACAGTTACTCGTGCACACACATCACGTGAAAAGTTATTTTCTTTTTCTTCAACGAAGAATTTATCAAGACACGTTTGCTATCTTTATTTTTCCAAAAATGTAAAGAATCTTGCCTAATCATAAACAACTCGCCGATTTACATACATACGTTGGGTCTTGCATCTTTCATCTTTTGTCCCCGCAGTTAATTACAAGCTAAGAGTTGCGTCTTACCTGAAACAAAATAAAATACATCATAAAGTAACAGTCTCAAATTAGACTAAATTATTATTAATATATTATTCAATTATCCGATTAATTATCCATTGTACAATTTTAATACAAATCCTAAACGCTACGATTGATTTCGATTTGTTTAAATCTAATTATCAATTTATATTCATGGGATAATAGCGGTTAAAACTAATTTCGCGGTTTCGCATACCGAATTTCAACAGTGATCATCAACACTAATTGATAATTCCGTGCTATCAATTACTGATTCTGATTAATTGCACGCAATAATTGATCTCGAACAATTTGTTATCGATTCTAATGCTACAGCCTGTTTCTAAATGTTTCACACATAAATTTACACGCGACTGAAACTTCCACTTCTTCGTACAAGAATGACGCAGAGATATAAAATTCTCACTTATGAGAAAATTGTGAACAAACACCATGAATGTAACATGATTCATAAAATAACAAAAATAATTAGTAATTTAAATTTAGTAATTTAAAAAGATCAGTCCTCGTAAGTTTACCTACACCACTTTAGAAACATGATGCGCTCAATTTTTTTTTTTTTTTTTTGATCGAAATAAATTTCCTGCAGTTATAAGCTCTGAATATATCATTCACTGCATTTCCGAATATTAATATCCCAAGTCGATAAAACGTTTATTACGGCTATTTAATTACGGAAATTCAAACGCGCTCTAAATTTCCAAGTGTGCGTGTTTCTATACACACGTGCTAAGACGCACAGAATTTCTATAATTTCAATTGCTCTGATAATTAGACTGCGGATCTTTATTCGTTTGTAGAAAGTCCAAAAGTAGAAGATTGCACAGAATGCGCGTTATAATATGAAAAATAATATAAAAAAAATATCAACTATTTATATTAATATTTGTTACGTAAAACAATTTTCTGTCTAGGTTCCTTTTTTTTTTTTAAATTATATTTAAAAATATGATTTTGCATAAAAATCCGCAGCCTAACGACTGATTCAAGGAATCCAGAAAATATTAAACGAACGTTTTCACCAGACCGCGGGAAACAATTTTACGAACCATTTCGTATCGATGGAGATACAAATCCCGAAAAAAGACCGCGCTCGATACAAACGTCCGATCGCCCACGCCAATTGAAACTGCGAAGCGTTAGTCGTAACCTTATCTCGAAACTTACTTCGAGAGGTTCGACGATTTACTATGAACCACGAACGTTCCGTCCAGACACAGGGATTCACCTAACTGCTCGCAAAAAAAAAAAAAAAGGGAAAAAAGAATCCGCGTGGGTTCGAATTCACACAGGAAAGAACATCGCGTTGCACTTTTACTAAAGCGTTCTCTTTTATAAAATTAAGTGATCGTTTCGATCGGAAAATCGAAAATTCATCAATCTGTACCATAATTAATTGATTCTTAGCGCGGGCAAATGAGATTTTAGCGATCGCCGAGCGCTGTATCGGCAGACGACCGAGCTCCAATAAATACAAGCGTTCCGATTTATCCGCAAATAGATCTCTCCTGCCGGATTAAACCATCCTCCTTCCTTCTCACACGTGACAATGACGTTCCGTTCGCTTTTCATTCGTTGCGTCTCTGTCGCCGAACAACGAGAATTTCCAGAACGTCGAATATTCCCGTGATAAATCCCCTAAACATCGATCCTTCGTGCAAATCACTCTCCTGATTCGATTGATCGTTATACCATCGTTTGAGATCTAGGGAATTCGTTTGCATAATTGCAAGGATCTTGGAGTTGGACTGAATCTATTATAAAAATTGCAGGTTACGATTGAAAGTGGGAAAATAAGTTGTACAAATTTAAAATTCATTCTTTCAAAGTCTCACGAATGATTGTTCACAATTTGTGGCCGTTTGCAAATTGAAAATTAAAATAGGCTCGTAATATTCGAGATTCGCTAAAAATCACAATTCACAGTCACGATGTTTCATATTTCATAGTGTTATACTACTTACAGTCTCAGATATTTATCGCTGTGGAGCTCCACGAATGCAACTTTTGATTGAAAATGAATTGCACAAATTTAAAGTTCATTCTTTCAAAGTTTCACGAATGATTGTTCACAATTTGTGGTCGTTTGCAAATTGAAAATTAAAATAGGTTCGTTATATTCGAGATTCGCTAAAAATCACAATTCACAGTCACGATGTTTCATATTTCATAGTATTATACTACTTACAGTCTCAGATATTTATCGCTGTGGAGCTCCACGAATGCAACTTTTGAAAATGAATTGCACAAATTTAAAGTTCATTCTTTCAAAGTTTCACGAATGATTGTTCACAATTTGTGGTCGTTTGCAAATTGAAAATTAAAATAGATTCGTAATATTCGAGATTCGCTAAAAATCACAATTCACGATGTTTCATATTTCATAGTATTATACTATTTACAGTCTCAGATATTTATCGCTGTGGAGCTCCACGAATGCAACTTTTGATTGAAAATGAATTGCACAAATTTAAAATTCATTCTTTTAAAATTTCACAGATGATTGTTCACAATTTACAGTTGGTCGTTCGCAAATTGAAAATTAAAATAGGCTCGTAATATTCGAGATTCGCTAAATTTCACAATTCACAGTTGTTTCATATTTCACAGTACTATTTATAGTCACGGATATTTATCGCTCCACGAATGAAAGTTATGACTGAAAATGGGAAAATAAATTTCCCAAATTCGAAGCTCATCGTTCCACATAGTTTCATAGATTGTAACATACAGTTGGTCCGTTCACCGTATTTTTAAAATTAAAATAGCCTCGTAATATTCGAGTTTCACGACTCACCGTTTCATGTGTTTCACAGTACGACTTACAGTCTCGGATATTTATCGCTGTGGAGCTTCACGAATGCAGAGAGGATACGTTCGATACCGATGGAAATGAAACTACAGGGTGCCCTAACGAAGAATACGTGACAATGAGGCGATAACTTTGACAGGTAGACACGTCGAGGTGGATCCTCGCGCTCCGGTGACCCGGTGGGAGCGTTTTCTATTTGCAGTTTCGACTCAAGCGCGAAAGTAAAGCGTTCGAAACGGCTGCGTTTAGGAGGTGAAACGTTACGATCGAAATGGTCAAGCGCGGAATGGGTGAAAGCGTTCCCCCGATGGGAAGAATATCGCTTTCGGGGATTAGAAATACTCCGGAAACGTTGAAGAACGTTCTAAGGGGAGTTCGTGCAACGGATGGAAGTTTAAAGGACTTGGGAGTAAGTGGGTCACATTTATACGATGAAAATCGATCATTCTGATACCCAGAGGCTAGCGGTCGAGCGTTGTTTAGCCCAGGTCCCTACAGTCATTTCCTTAATTACTATTCTCTCGATGTGACTTGTGTAATCGAAGGTGACTAGCATTACTTCGCCACAAGTGGAGTTCGAAACAATCGAACTGGCCGTCTCTGTCTACGTCAGAATTTCACGTTGCGCTAGTAACCATCGTAGTGTCCCTTTTAATACGTCCCTGCACGCCGATGCACAGTCTCTGTTGAATACCTTCTTGGCAAAATTCTTCACATTGGTTTACAGAGAGCACGTAATACATTGTATTGAATTTTTTGTTAATTGTTTAAATGGAATTTTTTTTTTTTTTTTTTAAGAATCCTCAACACGACACTTCTTTTTTTATGACAAATTCGATGATCCGTCACGCTAATTATTGTGAATATAAAATGCGAAACAAACAAATCGACTTTTGACAAAATTCTCCACTTGCAATGGTGAATATTGGTATATTATAATATTCGATAACATTGATGATTAAAGTTATTCACTCGTGTTGGTGAATTTTTCACTGATATTATTCAATAGTAATATAGCAATATATAATACTGATAGTAACGTACTATATAATTAGTAATATATATATAATATATGTATACTGAAATTATATTGAAAGTTGTATTTTTGTCGAACTTTTAATTGTCGAGAATAAAGTACTTCTGAATTAAATTTCCACTTCTTATTTTCGGAGTTTACGCATGGTGAGCATAAATAAGGATTAGATTAAGACAGTAGCTTTAATTCTAAAAAATATTTCATATAAATATTACATCTCTTTATGATAATATCTCTTTTGAATTTTCTCTCAACATACAAATTTTTCTTCACAATCGATGACAATGATTAAATGAAAATTCCAAAGATACAAAATACATTTTAATATAAAATATATCGCAAATATATCCCCAATCATAGTTGAAGAAAACTAGACCACATTGAAACCAAAAAAAAAAAAAGAAAAAAGAAAACAAAATTACGGAATATAAAATTTATAGAAAATAGTGCTACCTAACCTCGACTCTCCCATGAAAGAAGTTTCAGCAATTTAAAAATCGCTATAGAATATGAACAGACATTTTCCAGATAATATGCCATCGTTTTACAAGAACCGTTTCTGCGGACGTAAGACGGAAGAGAGCTTAAGCGTATCCGTCACTGTATCACTTGAGGAAGAAGGGAGAGAGAGAGAGAGAGAGAGAGAGAGAGAGAGAGAGAGAGAGAGAAAGAGAGAAAAAGGAAGAAGTCAGGACTTCATGTTAAATTTCCGCATTATATAGGAGAAACGAGTTTCTGTACTTTATGCTCCAGGCAAGGAAGACAAAAAGAATCATTGAAACGTGTTCTTGGTTCCCATCCAATGCCTTATTACACTTGTCAGGCTGCTCGTCTTGACAAGGCTGGGTTAGGTCTTGACAGGCGCACCAAGGAACATTCTCTTTCCTCTAAATATAGGAATTTTACTTGTTTCGTGTATACCCGCATCCTCTCGTGTTCCTTATTTCATCGTTCTTTATTAGAATTTTATATCATCTGTCACGTTTGCGTACGAAGGCGTATACGTTCCCAAGTTAATACGCAACTTGGCCAGCAATTATGCAGCTTTCAGCTTCGTCTTTTGCAATATCTTATTCGTTTATTTAACATTGCACGATCTTTATCTCTTTTCCTGCGTTACAGACTTCTTTCTCGCACAGAGTGATTTGTACAACTGTTGAGTGCAAGTCGTATTCCTCTTTTCAGTGTTAGAAAAAAGAAAAAAGTTTCGAAAAAAGACGAACGATTTTCGTAAAGACTTTTCTTCAAATACTTTTCAACGAGAGGTTATTCGTTCTACGCAAGCAGAAAGGAAGACACGCAATCCCATCTGAAAGCAAGTGCAATTGTTAAATACACGTATGTTGTTGCAAGATACCAAACCCTGGCAAACAGTGGCACTCCGCGAGCCATTCATCTTCTTCTTGCAACAATTTCTTCCAATGGCACTCAGGAAAGAGCAACAACTTGAAACAGTTGCCACCACCTCCCACGTATGTACGTACATACGTATGTACATACTACCTTATATAACACACACACACACACACACACACACACACACAATGTACCGGCGGCAAGATAGAAAAAAGTTTTATGAAGAAGAAGTAGCCAACTATGAAACACCACTTCTGCCACTCGTCTTCATTCCAATATTTTCAAACAAAAACTAAAAAACTCGTGTTCTCTCTCTCTCTCTTTCACACACACACACACACACACATACACACATACACTTCCTCTCGAAATGGTGTAACTTAAACGCAAGGAGATCCTCGTTCTCCTCGTCAGCCACCCCTGGGATTCGCAACTTTACAATAAACTGGACATTCTCGGTTCGACAACAGTGTTGTCTCGATAACGGGGCGAAGTTTTCGCCCGGCTGCTCGACAAGACGGCAAGACGCGGAAGAACTGGCGCGATAACGCGAAAGTGCAGCCAGCCGACCGGTTGTGAATGGCGTCGATGTTCAACCAGCCTCGCGAGAAAACTTTCATTTGCAGTTATTTCTCGCGACGTCGACGAATTTTCCCCGCCGAGGCCGGACTCTCATTTCCGGGGTGAAACGAGACGTCCTCCGCGCTTGCGACGAATTTCCCCCCCGTTCTTGACGTGACGGAAGTCGATAGCCAACAGACGTAGCCGCGCTCAAGACGTCGCGCTCGATCATTTCAATTGCTTATCGCTCGGGGTTCGCACGGCGAGGACAAACTTCCTACGCTAGTTTCTCGATTAATTAACATACGGATATGCATCTGGAATTCCGTTTGCGTTACTCATCGGGGTAATAACTGGCGGACCGGAAGCCCAGCAATTCCAATCGCGTCTATTTATCACCCTCGAATAACCCACGAAACTGCGTGGCCGTTTCGGCCGCACGAGATTTGCTTTTCTTCTCCTCAACGAATTGAAATTGTTCGCGAGCGAAGACGCGTGAAAGAAATATTTGGCGGTCTGAGGCGTGGAAGAAATATTTGCGCTCGATTTATTTTCAATGTTGTTGTAAACATGTGTTTACTTTTAGGGAAATGAATTAAAGCAAAGAGAAAAAAATTGTTTTGTAACCACAAACTGCATTGATAAACTAACAAAACTTGGCAAACTATTGCTGAGTGGAATCTCGAATGCCACATAATGTTTTACAGTTATTTGACGTTACCATCTACAGCGCGATGTACGTGTTTGAAAGTAAATTAGTGTTGTCAGTTCTAGCATGATATACGAGTTCTATAACAAATTTGTATTGCAATCTCCAGCATGACACAGGAGTGCAAAGGGTTAAAGCAATGTGTGTTTAGAAATTTACATCTCTTACTTTTCGCGTTACCAGCGAGAGATTTGACAAATCGTAATTTATCATATAAAGTCGATGAAACACGTTTGATTGCTCGTTATATACAAGTCTATAAATGCCAAAGTATTAAAATATAAAATATAAAATATAGAATATTAAAAGTATTAAAATATAAAAGTATTAAAATATAAAATATTAAAAAGTATTAAAATATAAAATATTAAAAAGTATTAAAATATAAAATATTAAAAAGTATATAAATATTAAAAAGTATATAAATAAGAGAAAAACATACTCGATGATACTAATAAATAAATTAAAAAGCAACTTTAGGTTATATTTCACAGTTTGACGGATATCTTTTTAATTTTATGTCTTTTCTCATATCTTTTAAATTTGTAGTATACGAATAACTTGCATTGCCATTTGACGAACTTTGATTGTCTCACTCGGAGAGCTTTGAAAAGTTTTGTCGTTAAATTTATTGCCATTATGCGAGGGAATTTATTAACACTAGCAACTCGCAAAGTTTCAGTTATACACACGAATGATTCTCAGGTTGAAAACGACTTCGGGATTATTCTGTCTCCGAAGTTGGAGATCATTCGCAGGAGATGGATAGAAGCAGCGCGATACAATTAAAAACTATAATAGATTAAAGGGCCGAGAAAATGAGGGCTGCTCAGATCGAGAAGATTCTTCGAGGATTCAAGGGGAAATTTCTAATAATAAATTGAAAGACGCAAGTTATTACTGCTGATAAGATGATGAAAAAGGCAACGGAAGAAGGAAATTTCTTTTTAGTAGCATTTAACGAACCATGCTGCCATTTTATCTAAGAATTCAACTTTGTACATGTGTGCTATATCATTATCCGTATTGTACAATTCTTTTGAATAAAAGAATTTCAATTGTGTAATTTTGTAGTTTTGTAATTTTTCATTAGCTGCTCAATTGATACTTTCGTGGTTTTAACTTCCTTTCTACGCGATATTACATCTAATTAAAAAACTTTTCCTCCCCAACGCGAGCTTTCTAAGTTTTAAAAGATCTTTTCATTTCCATCATTCGAATGTCACATTTTTAAATTAATATCTGTAAATGTTTTACCGAAAGAAGCAATATTAAATTACATGCAAAGAGAATAAAATTGAGAAGAAAATTATATATCTTCCACAGGAAGACATTTTTCTGGATTTTGTCGAATTGTAGAATAAATTTTAAAAAAATATTTATTCTTACCAGATCCAAGAATTTCCCTAATTATGTTTAGCCCGCTACGATCACTTAGCCCTTAACGGGCGATTATGCGATCTTGAATTATAACAATGTTCAATGCGTATTTGAAGTGCAACGAAACTCTTAGGGGAAACACGGGTCCGAGCTGGCTTAATTTACGAGCATTCTCCAAGAATTTAATGTTTAAGATATCACTATTTACGCGAAGATAAACTACCGTGTAATTTATTCAGGAATTTCCACCACTGTGAAATGTATGATATATCGACGAACATTTTACACAATACGAAACTATCCGGTTTGACACGAATATATCTATTATAGGGAAATGAATTTCCCTGTTACATCTCATAATTGGAAATTTGAAAATAACACAACGCGAGAAATAATGCGAAGTTTCTTGTCGTTTGCCATTTAATTAAACTTCTATTTATTATTGCATCGCGCGCAAAATGCAGAATTCATTTTCTCGTTAATTGCTCCCCGCGCGAAGTGTTTTAAAAATTTTCAAAATTTCCCCACTGACAAATTACTGCGAGAAGATCACATGAATTTTTGCCCGTGAAATTTCAATTCATACTTGAGAAGTCTCGCTCAGTAACAATTAATTTCTCCATCTAATTCGCCAGTAAAGGGGGAAATATTAGTGAATTTCACCAAATATTATAATTACTGCATTGCACTTTTCTCTTATCTGCATTTCAATTTTTCCCTCTTCTCCATTCTCCTCGTTTTCTTGCATTTCGTCGTCGCGCGTCATCCTTCCACATACTTTCCACGGCGAATCTTTCATAAATTTGATCCGCTAAGGACCATAATGGTATATTTTACCTTTGCTCTACCACTTGTTCCCCGCTTTCTCCAGTTTGTTCAGCTATCTCGTTTCGTCAGCTGTTTCGCTCTCTTCCTGCTAACTAAAACGTTCCCACCAAATGGCTAGCGAAAAAAGGAAAAAAGAAAAAAAAAGAAAATCCAGCGGAAGAAGCAGAAAAGTCAGCAAGACGAGCTTGCAAAGAAACGCACGCCACTATCGTACAAAGGTTTATTAAATAGAGTTTTCGGCGCTGAGGCATTTTATTCTTTTGCTTGCGCGTGCTTCCGCCTCCCTTTCATTTCTGATACAATGCTATTCACCGTGTGAAATCTCAGAACAAACTGCCGCGTACAGAACGCGTGGTTTCTTGTTTCGAATATATATTCACGAAAAGAAATAGTACTCTAACCGCGAGAAACGAATCAACTAGCTAGAACTATCAATGATCAAAGAACAGAATTTGTATCGGAAAAAATTGAGAGAAATTCTGAAATCAATTAATCTGTGAGCTCTACACTTGCAAGCTCATTTTTTACAATGTACTTGTGAAATAAGTACAATTGTGAACACGCATTGAAAAATTGTATTTCTGCAATTGCAACTTGTAAATTTCATTAGAAATTCCAGGATTGGTCACTTCGTACGCTGTGATGTGTCAATAAAATTTAAATGAACAGCGGCCATTTATCTACGAACGAATCGATGCTCGATGATAATGAAATATGCGTTTAATCGGGGATTATGATAATTTATTGAATATTTTATGTTTCAAACGAGACGTTCCGAAAGATATATTGCCAGAGCGGTGCAAACATACGACATCAAACGGATAAACATGTGTGAGGATAAGCGACGCGGGAGCATCGCACATGCTCTTAAATTGGGAAAACCAATCCGCAAATCCCTCGTTCACGTCCTTTCGAAATCTGACGCTCCCGCGAGACTGACGATACGTCAATCGTTGCCGAGCGATAGACTCCATGTCCTTCAACCCTTAATTAGAATTTTGGATCCGTTCTTTCTACAAACGAGTTGGTCGAGCCTACACGAAGTTGCAAACTTCGTAGCAATCTTCATTCAGTGCGGTCGTCGAAAATGACGTTCAAATCGCACGCAACAAGAATTATTACGCGCGTCATTCGCACGTTGAAAATTATTAAATTTCTACTTAATAAACAAGTGATGAACAAAATCTTTCTTATGTGCATTCTCCCGTAGCACTTTCGTTAACATGTACAAGTAACATAAATTTTTTTCAATACACTTTGTGTTATTAAAAGGAAATAGAAATATGATAATTACATTATACCATTTTATATTTAGATTATATAGTTTTTTAACGACTTTTGGACTCAGTTCTTCCTCACTCTTACGCAATATATTTTTTAAATTCATTAATATTCACGAATTAATCTGCATTCTAGTACACGACCCTTGCCAACAATTTTCTCTAATATTTAAGTCTGGAAACTCGAAAATGTACTTGTGTTACCAATTCGTGTAGTATACGTGTTAGCTTGTTCGTCAATCGTTTCAATATACATTTTACTATTTAATTGTACCGTAATAAATTTTATTTCCAACTTACTGTAGTAACCAACACCTCTCCAAATCGCCTCCCATGAATCCACGTCTCGGAAGTTGTTGCTCCTTTTGTAGATCACGATAATAAGTAGCGGTGACCATCAGGTTTAAATTGTAGCTCTTTTCATCGGTAACTATGACACTTGGCCATTTCTCATGCATACAAATATGTTTCTCTGCAAACTGCAAACGGCACAGTTCATGCTTTTGCTTCAGTCAAAGTTTTTGTTGTAATTTTCGTCGCTTCAGATGTTCACAATTCTTTAAAAGACGTCGAACATTCCCAACATTTGTCGTAACTTCAGCTTCTTCTGCAATTTGTCTCTCAATCAAGCTTGAGTTTATCTCGAGCTGTTGGACACTGCGTTCGTCCACTTTTTCCTTTTCCGCAATTATCGGGATCTTTTAGTAAATTCGTTGTCACTTTATGACTTCTGTTAACTGTCTCGACTATTTTTTTTCACAGAATAATGTTCCTCGATATCTCAGTATCGCGTGTATTTCAGCTGGATTTCATTCTTCTCAGCAAACCCATTTTTACAAATGTTAATACACATTAAACTGACTATATTTCAAAGGAATGTTGCGCTTCCGATAGCTTCCGTACGACTGAGGAGCGTAAATATTCGGACCTGTTCTATCCTGTCTGCCCCGAGGCTACGGATTATAATATTTTCGTTCTTGTACTTTTCAGAAACTGCGTGTCTCGGTAATAACGTTCGACATAATACACGTGGCTACTCCATTCTTACTGATATGATAATCTATGCATTCTGTCTACGATACATAAGAAAATATAGAGTGAACTATCTTTTTGTCCCATTGGAATTTTCACGTAAATTTATTTATATTTTCGAGAAGTATAGTTGAGAAAATAGAACTTCAGTAAGAAATTATCTCTCGTATCATATATTATACAAGGCACAAGATTTTTCCAACACACGTGTGCAATTGTGCTCAAAAATTTTCCATAAACACCTACGTAACAATAACAAAGATCCGTAATAATAACAATGTTAGAAATTTAGCAATCTGGCTCGAAGTGTTTTAACAGTTTCCAGTCCGAGGTGTCGCTTAGAGAGCAACAGCAGGCGCTATAACGCGCTTTAGAGCTGATGCTTACATCGGCCGGCCGAATTGACGCGTAATAGCGTCGCCAGCGGCTGCAATCTAGCAGACAGTGCCTGAACGTTAAAACTCGTGGTCACCATGGAACCGCATCATGAATTTTAACAATTCCCCCCTTCTTCTATACGTCGGTCGTGCCAACGACTGCATAAAGTTTCGCGCGTGTAGGAGAGAACGGAGAAAAGGGAGGGGGAGAGAGAGAGAGAGAAAGAGAGGGAGAGACTGTTGGCGTAAAAAAGAAAAAGAAAAAAAGAATAGAGGAAGGAAGAAGACGAAGGGTAGCGCGCGGAGAAGCACGAGGGTGGTCGGAGATAGTAGAATTATGTGTAAATTTATGTAAATTAATGGATTATTCTAGTTTCGTTAAACCACTGAATTCACCTCGGCTTCCTTGCTATTTTCCGGCGTTTATGGCGGCCCCGTTGGCGAAAAAGTGGCACGTCGCAACGAGCAACAAACAACGAAATAACAACGAGGAGAAATTATTTTAGCGAACGATAGACACGGTGGAACTTCGACGATTTCTCTGCAGCGAACTATGAAATATTTAAAACACAGAAATTCTTCAAGCACGACGACACACGTACCGAAAAAACGTTGGAACCTACTGCGAATTTTGATCATTAAGCAAGATTCTTGCGAAATTATAAAGAATTGCTAAAAATGTACAATATAATAATAATGTACAGTCAAATAATTAAGAGCAACAACAGAAATCGCTTCCAAATTTTTGTTCATCCCTATTTTTCTTCCTTGATATTTCATCTATTTGATATTTTTCAATAGACTTGCTATTGTCCAGTTACACTTGGAATTCTTTATTATCATGTTATTTGTAAGATATCAGTATTAATATTATATCTGTTGTATTATATTATCTATAACACGTAGAGCAGGAATAATTGAATTTGATTTTTATTTCAAGTGTATCCATATCAATGCATTTCAGGGTTAAATAACAACTTCTCTAAAGCAAACTATTAAACGTTTAAATTCCTAAAGTCCGTCTCTAAAGAAATAACAAGAGCCATATTACGTTAAAATCCACTGCAGAGGACTTTAAATCTCTATAAAATCTTGAAAATTACAAATCCATGTACTGACACTATTCTCAACAATATTACTAGAGATACTACGTTATTCCTTCACTATTATTTATTTGTGACAATTATTCATTCCCAGATTTTAGTAATTACCAGACTGCGAATTTTTGTGCATTTATTGCAAGTTTAACGATACAAAAATTCGTACGTAACGATACGTAAAAGTACAGAAAAAACATCTTAACGTTACGAAAACCATCTGTATCGAGGTTCTATCGAGAGTTCTTCGATGGAAAAATTCATATTTACGCAAACGTACGCAGTAATTGCGATTAACAACTAACCTTCTTCTCCCGCGAGTGAACGAAATCCCGATTACAGAGATTTAACGCCGAGCAGAACTGGTTTACAGGCGACAGAAGGTGCACCGGTACACCCGCAAAGTTTCCTAATGACAAAAGTAACATCTACCCATTCCGGATCCAGCTGTTCATTCGTCGAGCCTGGATATCAACGCTCGCGTGAATATTCACTGCTACGGAGGACAATAACTGTCCCTTTAGATACTCTCCGGCAAGCTTCAACAGTGTGCCGCAGCCGCCGCGATTTTTGTCTCACGCAGCGGTTAGTAAAACGCCGGCACGTTCCACTCGTTGTCCGTCTTGCACGCAAGGAAACAATACGATCCTCTCACAATGCAGCCACTGTCCCGACGATTCTCGGTCCAAGAAAGGAGTCACGGGTGTTGCGTCGTCCGCCCTAAGGCATCGGAATTTTGGCTCGAGCGCGTCACTTTGTTTCGCGCCGACTTGAATTATAACCGACTAACGGCCAACTCTCTCTCTCTCTCTCTCTCTCTCTCTCTCTCTCTCTCTCTCTCTCTCTCTTCTGGATGCACTCCCGAAATTCAACAGACTGCTTCGTGGGAATGCTTGCGATTCCGCTCGAACGAGTTCGCGCGCAATTGTTAATAAACTTGGGCAAGTTTTGGTTTGGACGAGCGAAGAACCGTGTGTTCCGTTTGAAACTCGCGCGATGTTAGGATCCCTCGAATGATTTGGAATTGGGACGTGAGTGTGTGTGTGTGTGTGTGTGTGTGTGTTTGATCTTTAGTTGAGTAAACAACCGCGAGGTTTGTCCGCCGAACTCGTCGAATTTCTGGATAATATAACGCCTAGTCGGAATTCGTAGTCGGCAGCTAGTCGCAACTCGTAACATCAAGTGCGAGTCAATCAATACTTGTATAAAAATTCCAAACACTCCTAATTTTACATTTCCCACGATCGTAAATGAAAATGAATGTTGAAGTTCACTGAAAGTATCTAGAGTAAAGATCGATTAATTTCTGTTAATATGTATGATGTTCGTAATAAGATTATTAAGGGCCAAAATGTATAAAATATCCAAAATATAGTTTTCGCCGAAATATATCTTTCGTGTTTTATCGTACAACTTGAACATTCGCATATCCACATTTTGAAAATTTTATTTTACCATGGTGTGCGTCAACGCACCATCACAAAATTACCAATAATTTCTTTTCACCAATTATTAATGGCCAGAGAGTAATTTTTTTTCTAAACGACGAACGTACATCATAAAATGTAACTAACTTCATTTTAAACCGTAAACACATCGATTATTCGAGCTTGTTTCAGAAAACAAAAAAATCATAGAGGAATCAAGGAGGAATATTCTCGTCATATTTTGCTGTACTATTTCTAAAAAGCTGTACAAACTCATAAAAGATTATCTAACGTGCATGGTCAAACTATGGCATTTCATCACTGATGAGGAAACATCAAATCTGTCTTTTGTCAAAAAAAAAAAAAAAAAAAAAAAAAAAAGTTTTCAAA
>NW_025110799.1:0-148221 GCF_011392965.1 Frieseomelitta varia | reverse complement strand
GTCAGCTTTCTCGTTACCTTTGATTCTCTGATGGAATGAAACCCAGGCGATGATTATGTCTTTGTTATTGTTGATGAGGTATGTAAAAATATGTTGAATGTTTCATGTTTTGTTTTACTATCTATGTTTTCTATTGCTCTGATTACGCTCATGGAGTCTGTAAAAATGATGGATGATTGAGTATCGTTGTTTTGTGTATCGTGAAAAGCTTCGAGAACTGCACAAGTTTCTGCTGTGAAGAAAACCTTGTTTTATTACTTTGATTGAAAAAAAATGTTAGATTTTCTAAAATTATAATTAACTCTACTGTCTTTTAATTTAAACATGACGGTATTTGAAAAATTATTGCTTTACATATCTTATTTATACTATATAATATATATTATTTATTTATAACAATGATTATTGAATTGATTCTTTCTTATTAGAGCTAATATAGTATAATTATTTTTTAAAATTTAATGCAAATTTAATGTACGATTGTAGTTATTAACAGATAATTTTTATTTATTCAATGCGTGTAAGTTTTTAGATAATGAACAATGAACTAAATAATAGCAAAATTAAAATCGCAAAAATGAACAATTACATTAACAAGCTACATTGCGCTTTTAAAAAATTTAGCTGCAACTTAGAATTCACTTCATTCACAGAGTGGAAAAAAGTTTTATACATTGTAAAAATTTGACAAAAAATGTTAACACAAGCATAAAATGTTTACACATTTCAAATTTTATCATTTCGTCCATTTCATTATTTCAAAATATTAGTGATTTTGGTTTTAAGCAATAATTCTACAATTCTAACGAAAATTCTATAATTCTAAGTTTCCCGAATTATGTTAAATGAATAATCAAAAATAATCAACAAAGTTTAACTTGAAAAACGAAAATGATATTATAGAAACGTAAAATGAATAATGATAGCCGAATCGTAATAACTTATGATTGATTCTTTTGAAATAAAACGCCTTTTTATCTGCAAATATTGCTACAATAATAAAATTTGAATATGTTTGAAATTAACGTTTGTATTATACAATTATTTCATATAATTTATTCTTACATACTTATTTTATATTATATAATTATTTATTGTTTTGAAATATGTACTTACATAGTTTAATACTTTTATGACCATAATTAAAGAAATAAAATCCAACTAAAAATTTGTTTCATTTACTAAATATCACAAGCACTATATATTTTTTGGATCCTTTTCTAAAAAGGCATAAATGCTCGCAGTTTTATCATAATACTTCATAAGATGATAAACTGTAAACCTAATTTCAATATTTTTCAATTTCTTTCGACGTATAAATATATAAATAATGCAATCTAATCGCAATAATTTATCATCTTCAAACACGGCATTATATTTCTTGTGTGAGTAACTAATTGTTACCTTTGAATCTTTATTATAATAAAAAATGAAATGAAAAACTATTGTTTTCTTTTCTTCCATCTTTTCTGTCATAGTTTATAGTAAATCATTTTTACCCCAACAGTGTATTACGTCATTTCAGATTTACATAAACAATAAGAAATAGAAAACATGTCTACAGCGAACAAAATAATAGAAAATATAAATGATTATTTAAAATTTATGAGCGTAGCACGTTTTGTGTCGCTAAATTAGTTATCACCCCACTTTATTGACTCGTGTAGGTTACATAATCTGTTAAAGGTACAAACAATCAAAATATTTACATTTTATGGAACTTGGGATAAAACTAAATTCGAAATAAATTTCTTAAAACATACACGACGCCCAGTAGTGTTGAAAAATACAATTAAATATACTAGAATTTATGAGATACAAATAATGCCGACAGTTATAATGTATAAATGTATGTATATATAAAATAATATATAAATATATATAAATATGTAAAATAATATATAAATATAAATATATAAAATAATAAATAAATATATATAAATATATATAAATATAAATATATATATATAAATATATATAAATATGTAAAATAATATATAAATATAAATATATAAAATAATAAATAAATATATATAAAATAATATATATATATATAAATACACCCAGCAGCGTTGAAAGAGATTACAAGCAAATCGCACGATTGCAACCTAATTTCGACATCTTTCAACTTCTTTCGAGGCATTTCAATACGTCCTAGCTCCCGAAGTTCGATCGTGCCGTTCGATACGCGAACTTATCGCGCGCATTCCTATTCAAAGTAACTTCGCTCCATAAAAGTGGCACGATCGATTCTCGAAAGGCGATCGGAGGAAAGAAAGCGGAGTAAAAACTTCGGACGTCGTCAACGTTATCAGGTGAAACTGTATCGGTGAACGTTATCGCGTTATCTTAATGCCTGGCCGTACTCGCCGATCTCGTTAAACTAGCGCAACTTTTTAAACTCCGCGAAATTTCGCTCGGGATGAAGGAAGAGCTCGGGGAAACTGGAAATACTTGCGTATGCGTAAAAGGAACGGATACGGGGTCACCGGCAAATTTAGCCACTTTCGCAACTTTCCCGTGTGACGTGAGGAGGTTTGAATCATGCACAAGAACGGAATTCACGATTTTCGCAGCCCCATCCGTTATCCACGAAGAATATCAACGATCTCTGTTTGTTGAAAACGTTGACGTTTATCTTAACGCTCCCTTGCGCTGGTAACTGATTGCGGACCGTAACGAGTGACCAAACGATTCCGTGTGCAACAATTCGCCTTGAACACAAACAGGATTTTCAGAAATTAAACAACACCTATAAGAATTACCACAAGATCTACACAGACGCTTCCGAAACCAAACACGGAATCGGATTTTCGCAATTGTCACAGAAAGCACTACTAAAAAACAACGGCTCTCCAACCACATATACATCCTGACAGCTGAAACATACGCTATACTGGAAGCACTACGATACATCCAAGAAAACAAATACCAGTCAGCGGTAATCTACATAGATTCCTTGATTTCAATAAACGCGATAACAAACACCAATTCCAGCAGAAAGCACGAAGTCATACAAATGGTTCAGGAAACATACACCGAACTTACCAACGACCATAAACAAATAATAATCACCTGGATCCCGTCACACCAAGGAATAGAAGGAAACGAAAAAGCCGACTCCTTAGCCAAAGAAGCAACAACAGGCCGAACAAACGAAGCCAACATCCCAATCTCACACCAAGACCTACTAGCTTCAACGACCAAAGCGGAAAGAGAAGAATGGAACAGAATTTCGACTACGGCAAATAGAACCAAAATACACGACGTGGCACACCATTTCTATCAAAAAATACTAAACAACAATATAAGTAGAAAAGAAAGGTATGACTAGACTTCGAATCGGACACTCCAAGATCGCACGCGAATACCTCCTAAGCAAAACAGAACCACCTCTCTGCAACACCTGCAACCAACAAATCACCACTCAACACCTGCTACATGAATGCAGAAAATATCGAAACGTAGAAGAAGTAAATACGGATTAAACCGAAACACCGCTCTAACCTGCCAGAAACAACAAAGAAACGTTATCAACTACCTAAAGGAGACTCAACTACTAGACCAGATATAAAGAGAGAGTTCCAGCACGTCGCTAAAGACCTCGTAGTCGATGCGACTCTAAACCCACATAATATAAAAAAAAAAACAATTCGTCTTCTTTTCGAATTCATCGGTATATCACTGGATAGAAATTACTAAGAAGTAATAAATTTATTATTTGTTTTGCCTATTTTGTTTTACTTGAATATAGTTAAAACTGAGGTAATATTGCCACTTTGAGGCAAAAAATTCTTGACGTGCGTGACACGTCATTCGATGCGCGAGAGGTTGATCAAATCAGGACATTTGATCTCATTCACGACTATAACTATATAACTATATAATATTGTTGTACAAAAATATACATGTAGTTACAGATACATACACGTGTCTGTATTGTTACCTGAAAAGAAAAATAATTTCTTGAAATGGAAAACATGCTAATGAAGTAACATACAAATTACATTTGCTGGTAATATTGGTGAGACAAAAGTCCGGCTTACGTTTAGAAAAAAATTTTATACAATTACAATATAAATGTTCGGACAATATTTGTTACGGTTTGTGTCTATTCTTGCAGAATGATGATTGTCATATTCATGTAATAATTATACTTTTGTTGTACTTGTTTCTCCCCAAATTACTGACAGAATTATTACTTTATTTATATGACGTGTCAATAAAATATATGATGGAAGAATGATTAAGTATATATGTATATCTGTATCATAGCTTTTGTTTTTAATAACAGTCACGTCAAGTGCATATATTTTTTCAACACAAATTCAATTGCTATTAACCACTTACGCTGGCGACTGATTGCGGACCGTAACGAGTGACCAAACCGTGTATAATAATTCGTAGCTTTCTTTTTAAACTCGTCGGTATGGATAGAAATGGATGGAACTGGATAGAAATTATTGAAAAGTAATAAATTTATTATTTGTTTTGGCTGGCTTATACTTAAATATACTAAGATGAGAAAATATTGCAATTTTGCAACAAAAAGTAGCATATCATCCCAGCGCAAGAGGTTAATAGGTCTCTGCAACTTTTTTTTTCAAAGATAGTCTTCTTTTTTTTGTGAAGAACATGATATTTTTCGTTTTTTATGGAAGAATAGTTTTAAAACTATTACGCTTATTATTATATTAGACTACGTTTCGTGACGTGGAAATTCATTCTCTAAAAAATAAGTATTTTCGAGGTGAAGATTTAAATTTCGGTATAGTTCGAAGTTTTTGAATCTCATAACATTAAAATTAAAAAAACTAAAAATAGACGTGTTTTTTCCTGGCATTTTTATAAATTTCAGTATCGATGTACATAGTGTTATTTAAATTTTTAAATCTTTAGAATATCGTACAAAAATGTATCGAATGAAAAAAAATATAACAGATGTAATCGAAAGTAAGATAAATGACAAAATAATAATTATAATAATAAATCTAGATGTCGTCTATCATTCATCTATTCTTGACTTGCGTTGTATTAAAAATTTATTACAGTTTCTGTTGCATCTCATACTTTTACAATAACCTTTCGACAAAGTAATCTTGCAAGATTATGTTTCTATAGTCTTATTTATTCTACATATATTTTAAGAAATTTTCACTTGTGCCATACTTTTAACTGATTAGCTTGATTAAAAATAAATTAAATTTATACACAAAATTAATTTATTTTTCATTATTTTATATTTATTAAAATTAATTAAATATACACACAATAATTAAATTGTGAAACATAATTAAATACACTATACTGTGAATACGACAGAATCAATCATTTCACCAATCTTATTTAACGTATAATATATAATATTTTAATATTATGATAATGTAAATATACTTCTATACTATACTTGTGCCATACTTTTAAATGGTTAGCCTGATCAAAAATAAATTAAATTTATACACAAAATTAATTTATTTTTCGTTATTTTATATTTATTAAAATTAATTATACACACAATAATTAAATTGTGAAACATAATTAAATACACTATACTGTGAATACGACAGAATCAATCATTTCACCAATCTCATTTAACGTATAATATATAATATTTTAATATTATGATAATGTAAATATACTTCTATACTATACTTGTGCCATACTTTTAAATGGTTAGCCTGATCAAAAATAAATTAAATTTATACACAAAATTAATTTATTTCTCGTTATTTTATATTCATTAAAATTAATTATACACACAATAATTAAATTGTGAAACATAATTAAATACTTAAATACACTATACTGTGAATACGACAGAATCAATCATTTTACCAATCTTATTTAACGTATAATATATAATATTTTAATGTAAATATACTTAAATATACGTAGTATATTTACTAGCGTGATATAGGTCTATATTTCCAGAGAAAGGAAACGAAGATACGGGGACAACCCGTGTGGAAGATCGAGGGCAGAGAGAAATCGTTCGATTTGATTTCGCGCGTTTCGTAATATATGCACGCCGGAAGTAAAAGGGAGCTGGCGAGGAATACCGGTTACACAGTGCCGGTACACGATAAGGAAAACTTCTTCAGATTTCCTCGGTTCATCTCCTGAACAGGAACTTTATTTCCTCGGGTAAGACGGAGGCGGAGATGCAGAGTTGTTACCCCAGAGACGTACCCCTTACGAATCGAGCCGGTTGCACCTGCAGCTATAAATCTCTTTGGGATATTACTTAATGCACTGACGTCTCGAAGCGCGATAAATCGGTTCCTACCACTTTCCCGCCAATTCTGTCAGCACATATGTATTGCCGTCTGTATCGATCCTAAAACTGTGTTCAAAAGCTCGCTATATTTCTCGGAGAGTGGAGCGTCGCGTCTTAAAATACAACTTAATGGTTTCTCTTCTGCTTTTCCTTTTTCTTCTTTTTCTTTTCTTCAAAAAAGGAAAGAAATTTCTCTCTTCGAGCTTTTATAGTTTCTTTGCAATGTGTACAAATGTGAATAAACAAAGTTATATTTTAATAATTCTGATAAACTGTGAAACGTAAATTGACTGAAGGAAAAGTGTGAATATGAATATAAAATTCAGAAATTGTTTACTTATTTATACGTACCGAGGTTTCCGACGGATAGTCAAAGCATTGATGTTTATTTATTTTAGTATTTAGTATCGTGTAAATGAAATTCTTAATTTATAAATATCTTTATGTTTCTTATGTATTCTTAATTTATAAGTTACTTATATTATTATTTCATTAGTACTTACTTATTTTATTATTTACAAATTTATAAATGCTTTTTAGCGAATCAAGCAGCAATCATAATTACAATCTTCACGAGAGGAATCACAAATGCAAATCAAAAATACAGATCTATATTATTTCAGCATATATTATTTCTTGGTTCTTAAGCACTTGAAAATTTATTTCGAATGAGATTCGAAATAAAATATTTTTGGGTTATTGTTTAAAATATACTAGCAAAAATTGTTATAATAAATTGTAGCGTGCTGTTCGATTCGAGTTAAAAACATAGAGGTGGAAGAAAGTATTCGCATGAAAAATTGTCAATATTTTAATCCGATTTTATATTTGTGTAATTTAATACTTTCAATTTTATTAATTTATTTTTAAATCTATATAAAAGCAGCAATCAATATTTTTTTATATTATTTCTCAAAGAAATAAATAAATATGTCGAAATTGTTCCAACTTACTAAAAAAAAAATCGTACATACAACAATCCCATTGATCTCATTTTATCTATTATATTATTTATATTATTTAGATTCTCTCTATTTTATCACCTCTGTTTGTTGTCCTTACATCATAAAGTAGGTGCAAGAGTAAGTATTCGTTCTCGAAAATTGTGAAAATTCAAGCGTTTTTAAAATCAATAAAAAAATTTTGAAGACTGAAATTCCTCTTAAGCTTTCTTCTTTGTCGACGTTTGAACATTGGGATTAAACGACGAAATGTTATAATTTCTTGAATCGCCATAAATATATTTGACAATTTCGCAATTATACTTGTAAAATATGTTTTTCTATATTTTTTATCACGTATGCAAGCGTCCTAAAATACATGAAAAATAATTTTCATAAACAGGTACGTAATTTTGTTAGATTGTTAAAGGGTCAATAGATCGAAATAAATTTTTACGTTACAGGAGCAAACATTCCTTACAAGTATCTAATCCTTTCCACAAAACGAATCGTAAATTTACGACATGCGTGAAAAATCAAAGGTACAAACTTGTGTGTATGTGTTTCAGTGAGGTGTAATCGCGGAGAAAAATATATCTCGATGGTGTATCATGTGAAGAAGCACCGTGAGGATAGAAAAATGGGAAAAAAAGAGAAAGAGGCTGGAGCAAGTGGTATTGTGCTTTTAGACACGGTACATACGTCGATTGACCCGAGAGGATATCCCACAGGACCAATATACCAATCAGGTTAACCCAACAGACCACCTCCTTCCTATCGATATATTTCCACAATAGTCGATTCTAAACCAACCGAAAATCCTACACCGTGGATATTTTCGCAATCTCACGAATCGAGACACAACCGGGTACCCAGTGGCTTCATTGTGGCTAATTGTTTCGTGCATAAGAATTAATACGTTCACTGTTGACTAGATTTTCATGAAATAATGATTTCTCATTTAATTTGTAAATTAATTCCTAGACAATTTCTAATTTAATTTCTAAATTAATTTCTACGTAATTTCTAATTTAATTTTTAATTTAATTTCTAAATAATTTTTAAATTAATTTCTAAGTAATTTCTAAATAATTTCTAATTTAATTTCTAAATAATTTCTAATTTAATTTCTAAATTAATTTCTAAATTATTTTTAAATTAATTTCTAAGTAATTTCTAATTTAATTTTTAATTTAATTTCTAAATTAATTTCTAAATAATTTTTAAATTAATTTCTAAGTAATTTCTAAATTAATTCCTAAATAATTTCTAAATAATTTCTAATTTAATTTCTGAAAATAATTTCTCATTTAAGTAGTTTTATCTTATGTTTAAAAGTTAAATTTAACACTGTTAAAAATTATAACACGATGACATTTCTACGAAGGAAGAAAAATTGAAACAGTGTAGTATAATGGTTGTTTAACCCTAGGAAGAATGACCTTCGAGGATGGCAGAGGGTAGATGTTGCGTCGAAAGTGCCTGCTCGCGACAAAGGTCGACGAGGGATAAAAAGAATGGACACGAAGGGAAATTCTTCTGTGAAACAGAAATGCAAGTTGGGAACTAGAGGTGTGCGTTATTTTCTCTTCACAATGTACATTTTTCTGAAGCATATTTAAAAGAATGCACATTAAAGATTTAATAAAAGAACTAGTAAAACAGAATACTGAATAAAATTTCTTTAGAATAACATGCAATGGTATCTGAAATATTAACCAAACTAAATATACTTTTCACTTTATATTCCAAAATATTTTTAAACATCTGTATGAATCATCATGTAATTATATATATAATATTCTTTTTCTATTACTTTTCACATACTTGTATTCGGTATTAATTGAAAATCATTTAAATTTCGTTATTGGAATACACAACTTTTGTATGTTATTGTACGTTATCTGGTGTTTAACTTGAAAAAAAAAATTCAAATGAATTAAACTGAAAAAAATGCACTTGAATTAAACTGAAGTAATAAGCTAATTCAGTTACAATGTTGTTATTTCAATGACATTAACAATAAAATGAATACTTAATAATAACATCTACAAAAATGTAATACACTTGATTAAACTTGATTAAGAATCAAACAATTGATTATTACATCGTTATAATCATCTTAAAGTCTTAAAATTTCATAAAATTTTAGAATCTTCAGAATCTTTAAAAAGGGTTAATCACAGGAAAAAATATCAACGAATCATTGGGATTTTCTTTTGTAGTCATATTTACTGTCAAAAGTAATACATTACAGTGTAAATACATTAAAAATGTTCATTTATATATCTTCAATTTTCTAAAAATGCATCATTGAATATATGTTTTTCTTGTTATTACTCCTTCGACTACACAATTTTATGAGATTTGAAGTACTACTTGATGCAATGCTTATATCTGTAAAATTTCTGTAAGAAATTATGAATTGGCTATTATGATCACTCTGGTAATTTTATAAAATGTTGAAATCTATAAGAAATTACTTCTAGAAGAAATTATGAATTGATCATTTTAACCACTTTGGTATTCTAGTTCTAGTATTAATAGATTAAATGAAAATACTATAATAGTCTCTATTAATCCTCAAACTATCACAGATGATTATAGTAATATTTTTAAAAAAATCAAATTTGCTTAAATTTTATATTTTCTCTAATAGAGATTCGCAATGAAATTAAAAATTCCATAATTAATTAAGGTAAAAAATTTTCATGGCTTTCAGTATCCAATGATAGCCAATAAAGGTCAAATTAATATAAATATAAGAAAATTAAAGTCAAATTAATATAAATATAAGAAAAAGATAAATATATAATTCAATTATAAAATTTTTCAACCATACAACCATTTTTATATATGAATATGCTAAAGGACAAGCAGATTTATATAACTAAGTTATCTAACTATTTATTTCACTATTTTTGATTTTTCATTCAATCAACAGAAATTCGCATTCATAAATGCACCAAAGATTTTTGCATGAGTATACAGAATGTCCTAGGAGAAAAATAACTTTACTAATAGTAAGTTAGTGGATTTAATAGATTATCCTGAATAAAAAAAAAATCACATACACTACAAGCTTTGATTCATTCGTTTTTTATTTATTTAAAAAAAATAGGTTTTATATATATATAGAATGGAGACGTAATTTTTTACTTTTTATTCATTTTATACTTTTTACAAGTTCTAAGAGATTCACATACACAAAGCTTGCAAATCAACATAAATGCATCAAACATGGTGATCGCAAATATCCTAATCCAGCAATATCCTAAAATCTAGTAATTGTGCATTTCACGCAGAATTAACTAATAAAAGAGTCGACAGGCGTTCTGTAACTTCACGCTGAGACCAGTGATAACTGAAAATTTTCTCCGTGAAATGTGATTTAATTATCTAACTGTACATTAACACGAAAGCGCTGCTCAAAGTTTCCCAGAAATGCTTAGTTAATGATAACGTGTTCCAACGAGGATGAAACTATGGAAGCGATGGAACTATCCGAATTTCATCTTCATTTCAAGGATTAGTTAAGGAATTTAGGGATGATAAAAGCATCATAATATTAATATACTTGCTCGAGAATTCGTCAACGTGAGATATCTTTTAGCAAGAAGAGTTTACGACATTCACTCCTTTTTCTACAAGTTGGATCGCAGATTTTGAAAAGTAAGCCTATACTTACTCAAAGCTGTCAATTTCTAGGATAACAATTTTAGAGGAAAAAATTATTAAGTTATTATCGTTAAGATTTATAGTTATCAGAATATTAAATACTTTAGATTAAAATTATGGAATTTAGGTAAAACTATGGAAGTGATGGAATTATTTGAATAGCTATCCTTCATTTCAAGGATGAGTGAAAAAATTTAACAGTAAAAGCATTGTAATATTAACATATTTTCTCATGAAGGAAGTTTACATTAGATTGCAGATTTTTAAAGACCTACGCTCATTTGAAGCTATCTTTAAGATACGAATTTTAGAGCAAAAAAATTTATCAATTATAGATTTATAGTTATTAGATTATTAGATATTTCAGATTAAAATTGGTGAGAATAAAACTATAGAAATGATGGAACTATTCGAATAATTATCCTTCATCGTTACTTCAAGTGAAAAAATTTAGGTTACGAGTTACATTGATTACCTGTTCTAATTCAGAGACGCCAATTATTCAAATAAAAATTTTAGAAAAAAAGATTGTCAATTTATTACAGATTAGTAATTATTAAATTATTAAATATCACAGATTGAAATTTATTACTAATTAATTTACATATTTCGAGTTTTTAAATTGAAGAGTAAAACTTTTAAATGGGAAAGCATCTAAAATGAAAGAACTATTCGAATAACTGTCCTTCATCTTCGTTCTAAGAATGAATGAAGAAATTTAGGGACGAGTTACATTAATGTTTAAGAATCTATTCTCATTCAGAGCCAATTTTTCAGAGCCAAATAAAAATTTCAGAAAAAGAAACGGTAAAATTACTACAGATTCGTAGTCATTAGATTATTAATGTTATAAACTGAACCTAGAACCAATTAATTTTCTATCAACATTTTTAATTGAAGAATAAAACTCACTCGATAATACGATTTACAATTACAATTTTAAGAAACAGGTCATCATTTTATTCTGATGTCAAGTCGATTTGCTCTAAGCACTATTTAAATTTTTTAAAATACACTTTGCCAACAGAGAAGAGAAAGAATAAATATATTTCATCAAAAAAATTCACGTTCCTCGGCGGTCGACACCGATGTCACATTTTAATTTAATTGGAACTTTCAGTCATGGAATTGCAGTCATTAACCATGGCGAGTGTTTAATTAGAATTAAACGTTCAGACGTTCATGCTTATTCGTGCGGGAATACATTCGTGTTCGAGAAGCAGACAAGAGTGAAACGTACGTGCTCTCCATAAAACACGTGTTTTGTTTGACGACAAAAAGAAAGTTACGAGAAATGTCTAATTCGCTGAGAATTACTTTCTGGGCCGAAGTTTCGTTTTTATGTCGTCAAAAGGGAATTGTTTCAACCATTCGAAAACGTTACATCTAGCGATGTCTGTTGATAAAACAAATTTGATTTTGAAATCTAATCTCACTGTGTATTTTATGTTTCTTGAACGACAAACTATTTAATTGTTATTTAAGTTTATTAAATAATACTAATTTAATTATTAAGTTTGTTAAATAATAAAATTTTTATTACGTCTGTTTTATTTATTGGTACTGAAACAATGAATCCCACTTTGAAAAAATTTTTATTATACATTTCATGCTTCTTAAATGACAAATTATTATTTCAATATTCCGCAATTTTATGTACAAATTTTCATATTTATTTCAATTTACATATTATATTAATAAGTTTATTTATTTAATTATTTATTGATATTAAAAATATAAGTTCTATTTGAAAAGATTTAAGTGATAAACTATTTGATTTCAATAAATATTCTGCAATTTAAAAACTTTGATTTATTATACAATTTTATTATTTATTATTTGTTGTAGTTTCTTGATTATTATTAAACCTGAATAAATAAATTTTATCTTGAAAAAAGTCATCTTGAAAATAAACTGTTGAATTATTATACTTTCATACATATTTTGTTATATGAAAATTTTATAATACAATGCAAATTACTTTAAAATATTTTTTAAAAATTGTAAAGAATGTTAATACTCTTGATTTATAATCGAGTATACAATACATATAAAATAACTGCTAACTATAATAGATAACTTTTCACTTTTAAATTTTCAATGGAGAACCATAATTCGAAGAATCAATATAGAACAACTGAAATTAATCGACTCGTACATACTTTTTGGAAAACACCGCTCATATACATTAGAGTATATATTATATATTATTAATATATATATAGTATATATTAATTATAGTAATATATATTATAGTATATATTATATTATAATATAATTTATATAACATAAAAATTACTGTATATTTTACTCTACAATACAACAAATTATAATCCTTAAATATTTTAATATTAATTTCTTCTCTGTAAAAGATTATCAACAAAATTTTAATCAGATGTTACAACTATCAAAAATTATTAAAACAAACCAATCTTAGATTACTAGAGATTCTAACAAAACCTAACCCAAACCTAACCCAAACCTTCAACTAACCATAAAACATATATAAAATTCAAACTCTAACTGAGTCGTTAAAAATCTATTATACATCATTGCAAGAATCACTAATTGAATGTTGAAGTGTAAAAGGAAAGAGAATTAGAAATTGTTGGACAGCGTCGTAAGTTCAATTTGTTCACTTTCGCTCGAAAGAATTACTTTTATGATTTTCGTTTGTGGGCATTAGCGCGATTATTAAAAATTCTGCTGCGATTGCCACTTAAAATATGGAATATCTGGCTGTGATCGTCGGAACAAGAGAGATAGAGTAACGGTGGATAAATGAATTAGAAGCGGAATGAATAATTTTCAGGATGTCTACGAAGAGAACGATTTATACTCTAGCTGGTGCAGCACTTAGTTGCACTGTTCTTCTTCTGCTTCCAACTATATGCACTTCTTTCCTCATTTTCCACTTTCCCTTTCTCTGTTTCCCTTCCCACTCTTCTGTATCGCCGATGAAAGGCGAAACTCTCAAATAAGTTAGCGGCGGCTATTGTCTGAAAAGTTCCATTCAATTCTAAACTCAGTTGAGACCACAAAGACCCCCTTATCGAAATTAACTCGTAGGAAATGAAACTTTCATCCTGAAATCAATGTCTTGTAAATATTGTGCAGCATTGATGCCTTTTATCTCGATTATGCGGGATAGAAAGAAACGTCACAATCATAAAAATGTCAGTTTGACAACAGGTATCGGAGTTAAACGATTAATATAAAAATTAAAGGTAGCATCATAAAATGGTGGTTCTGACAAATTTAATCTATGTAATAGGTTCTTTCTAATTTAATTTTAACACGTCTCGTTTTGTTTTCCTCGCAATAAAATTAACCTTTTGCGCTGGAATGACATGCCACACACGTCGAGAACTTTTTGTTGCAAAATTGCAATATTCTCTCAGCTTTAAGTACAAGTATAACCCAGGCAAAACAAATAATAAATTTATTACTTCTCAATAATTTCTATCCGGTTCTATCCATTTCTATCCATACCGACGAGTTTAAAAAAAAAGCTACGAATTATTATATACGGTTTAGTCACTCGTTACGGTCCGCAATCAGTTGCCAGCGCAAGTGGTTAATAGGAATTAAATTTGAGTTGAAAAAATATACGCATTTGATGTGACTGTTATTAAAAAAAAAAGCTATGATACTGATATATACATATATACTTAATCATTCTTCTATCATATACTTTATTGACACGTCATATAAATAAAATAATAATAAAACTGTTAGTAATTTAGAGAGAAATAAGTACAACAAAAGTACATTTAGTACATAAATATGATAATCATCATTCTGCAAGCATAGACATAAACCGTAACAAATATTGTCCGAACATTTATTATTTATAAACATCTATTTTATTATTTATAAACATATGTTGTATAAAATTTTTTTCTAAACGTAAATCCGATTTTTGTCTCACCAATATTACTTGCAAATGTAATTTGTGTGTTACTTCATTAGCATGTTTTCCATTTCACAAAATTATTTTTCTTTTCAGGTAACAATACAGACACGTGTATGTATCTGTAACTACATATATATTTTTGTACAACAATATTATATAGTTATATAACAATATAATAGTTATATTATAATATAAAAGTCATATTATAATATAATATATATTGTATTATAATATAATACAATATAATTTATAATATAATTTATATTGTATTATATTTATAATAATTTATATTATATTTGTAATATAACAATATAATTTTATCATTACTTATGTTATATTTAAAATCAACGATTATAGCACACGCTTCAGAATCTTACTCAACTCAAGAATTCTAAGAACTGAATAATATTTTCCTCAGATTTGGATATTGTACTTATAAATTTCGAATAAACGCATAAAAATCCGCGATCCAATCTTTCTCTAATTATTCTAATTTTTCTAATATACTTTTTCATACAAACCAATTTATACAACGAACGATTAAACACACGAACAAATTAACATCTACTAACTTTGATCATTTCTATTCTACTGTTTCTTTCATTCTTTACTCAGTCGCTATTATTCATTTTTCTTACATTCTCGCAACCGAGAACAAAACTATTTACCTCGAGGTGATCGATCTCTTCGACGATCGAATCAAAGTGCAAATCTCGGTGTTTCAAATCTCTGCGCAAATTGAATTGCAACGATGAACAATAACCGACGAAGCACGGCCGCGTTTACACGCGAAATTATATTCCATTTTCTGCAAAACCGCATAGACCACGCGTAAAAGGCGCACGCGACGAACGAACAGCACGGGTAATCCGTGGATGAACGTGGTGAACGCGATCGAAATAAATAAACGCGTTAAGAATTAACGAACAGCCGGCACGAGAATGACCGCGAGCTTTCGAAACGGCTGAATTATTGCGTAACGCTAATTTAAGCGCGCCAGGTATCTGGCTCACGATCCGATAAACCCAATGGATGCAAGTCGCAGACAAACGGGGGTTTGGGGGCACCGACTAATCGTGCACGATGAAACAGAACGATACTGCCCCTTCACGTACGCATACACACCGATTTAATCGTGCGGCACACATAAAGTTTGGCAAAATCGAAACGCAAATACAGTATAGTGCATAGGAGAAATCTGAGCAGGTCCAACCAACGATCCTCGTACGACAAATTTCTGCCGGTTTTCGATGCTGATTTTAATTCAACACACACTCGGTTTCCAATAATTCATTCGCGAGACAGTGAGCGAAGCATCGCTTCGACTAAAAATGGCACAGCCGTTAATATTTGATATTAATATTAATCATATTTAAGTATTTGCTACGAAATTATTTTATATATATATTTTTATATCTGTTTTGTATATTTTTTATATATTTTATGTATTTTTAATTATTTTATATATATTTTATATTTTATATTAGAAATATAAATAATATAATTATATATAATAAAAAATATATAATATATTTAATATTTAATAATAATAAATATTTTTATATTATTATATAAATTATATTTTACATTTAATATTATAATTAAATATAAAATATATTTAATTATAATATTATACATTACATTATTAATAATAATAAATATTTTAATATTATAATATTTATTATATATAATAATAAAACACACACTCCAATAATTCATTGGCGAGACAGTGAACGAAGCATCGCTTCGACTAAAATGGCACAACGTTAATATTTGATATTAATATTAATTATATTTATATATTTGCTACATATACAAATATTTTTATATTTATTTTGTATATTTTTTACATATTTTATATATTTTTAATTATTTTACATATATTTTATATTTTATATTATAAATACAAATAATATAATTATAAAATATTATATTATATATTGTATTTATTTATTTTAGAAATCGTTATAATTATTAACAATTATAAGAAGCAAGGTTCGAGCTCTTGACTAGATTAATAAAATAAACAGGAATAAATTAATTTGGCAAAATGAGAAATCCGATATTATCGAAGATGCGAAGAAATAAGGATAATATTCAACAAAATGTTGATGAAACAACTAAATTTTTAATTCTCAAATAGCATTAAGTATTGAGTCACGGATGACTGTAATAATTTATGTATATCAGATCATTAAAATCTTGATTGACTGAATTGTTCAATATGTCTATCATCTTACACATCCAACCTCTTTATACTCATACGTGCTACAATTTAAACATTAAATGAAGATAGATAGATGCTTCTTTAGATATGAACAACTTCACTTATCTGTATCGTGTCATAAATCATTTCTACAATGCTATGCCGTCTAGAAATGTGATTCTATTGTATAGAATGATAAATGATACATTGATAAATGAAAATTACGAACGTTTATTCGAGAGCAACATAACTGTACCACTACTGATATATTATCATAAAAATTGTTCTGAAAGATTAAGCTTCTCCATCTTTCCAGACTTTTCTCCTTATACAGATATCTGATAAATAAAGATTATGCTTTCTGCATTTAAAGTATGCCTTCAGCCACAGGTATGCAAAGCTTTGTGTATTTTATGCATATTGCAAACATGCCAATATAAAGTACGAAAAAAGAAAAGGACTCAGGAGGGTTATGGGTTATTCGATACCTAATTCAAAACAAAAAATTGATTGAATTATTATTACGCATTGCAATTTGATTCAACTCGAATACAAAACGAAAATATTAATTAATAACGCGATAATCTTCATTGCTTGTAGATATTTCAGAATTATTAAATTCAGATGACTGTCGTCGATAAAAAAATGTAAATAACTAAATAATACTATGATATGTAAAATAACTAAATAATACTATAATATGTAAATATATTATAATATGTATACTATACTATACTATAATATAATATAATATAATACACTATACTATACTATACTATAATATAATATACTATACTATAATTATACTATACTATAATAAATAATACTATATGTAAATAATATGTAAATAATATGTAAAATAACTTAAAAATACTATAAAAAATGTAAATAATTAAATAATACTATAAAATAAGCAACTTTTATTTTAAAGAATTAAATATTCTGTCTTGTTAGTAGAACGTATAAATTTCGCATGACAACTATCAAAATATAAACTATCAAAAATATATTTCACAAGCCTGAAATTTATTGAAACAACTAAATAATTTTAAATCCTATTTAAATTTAACCCAAAGTGAAAAAAAATTATATAAGTTAAATACATACTAATTATATAAGTTAAATACAATTCAATATCAAAACATTTAAAAAAATTCGCGTCAAACTTGTTATCAAAACAAGCAAGCGTCGAATGATTCTATCTAAATTTAACTCGTAATAAAATATTGAATAATTATAATTGTTTATGAAAGTAGTTCAGACACTTATAGAAATTGTTCATAAATATGTTATGCGTTGTATAAAATATTTTGAAGTATCTTGATTACGTTTGGATAGTGTATATATATATATAAATTACAAAATATTCGATAAAAGGATTTAAACATTGTACGTAGACTGAATTTTTGTGCATTTAATAATAATAATATATTAATAAATATATTTATGCATTTAATAACAATATATTAATAAATATATTTATAGTATTATATATAATAATATTAATAAATATATTTTCAATAACACAAATTGCAAGTTTTTCTTATAAATTCCAACAAATCAGTAGCCACGTTGCTATTTTTCAGTCAAAATTACTATTTCCTCTAGTTATTACCAATTATACATATTGCAATAAATAAATATTATATCTCCTTAATACATTTATAATCCTGTCTCGTTTTTGACTTTGAAAAATTTCAATATGTTTCAACATACATGCATAACCCGTAAGCATACAAAGGATCGTCTATACTAACAAGTATAGCACTTTCATCAGCCACTACGCGTATAAGAAAAAAAAAAAAAAAAAGAAGAATTCAACAGAATACCAGCGTCTTACGACACCGTTTGTACAAACAGTGAAACTCACGACCAAACCAAAAAAAAAAAAAAAATTTATATATATATATATATATGTATCAAAAAGATTCTAGATCACAGAAGTCCTCGGGCGCTCTACATTCCAGCGATTCCATCACCCATTTATTCTATCCGGAAAGCGGGACGGGATAGATTGAAGAACGACTGGTATACGCGGCATTTCCACGTTATCCGGGGGTTGGCTGGTTCGAACCAGCGCCGGCCAGAGAAAAGGTGCATTGTCGCGCGAGAGATTATGCAGGCTCGGGAAATCGTATCGATCCCGGGCGGCGCACGTGTGTCGCGAAAGAATTGATATTTGGATGTCGGGATCGCGAGCCACCGGTGTAAGAAGTGGGGCAAAAACACTGAAACGGAAGTATCTGCCGAGCATCCAATATGTCTGTCGTCGGCTTCGATTTTTCTCCCGTATCTGGGCCACGGAAGGTTATTACACCGCCGATGTTCTATAACCGAGCGCGGGTATGTGCCTCCGCTGCCTTCACGGAAGAAGCGATTATTACATCTTATAGCCTCTCTCTCAGGAAATTCTCGCGGATTCGCCGCAATCGTCCCGACTTGACGAATTCCTTCGCATTTTCTCACCCACGACCACCCACGTGCCACCCGCGATTGTCGTTCGAGCGAATACCACTCGTTGTACGAACAACGAAAGAATTTCGAGAAGCTTGAGAAAAGAGTAATCGACTGCTGGGGAAAATTGCTTGGGTAAATAACAGCTAATTGCACGGCTAATTTCTACTTCTCAACAACAAGTTGCATTAATTTTTCAGTTCTGTTAACCTCTTGGGAACGTTGGGATGACGTTTCAAAATTGTAATATTTTCTCAGTTTTAAGTATATTTAAGTAAGACAAATAATAAATTTATTACTACATAAAAATATCAGTGCGCGAAATTTCTTTATGAATTTTTCAAAAAATAAATGAGTAAAATTTATTTTGTATACTTTTGCATCGGGGTTGATTAATTTATTTTAATAATTTTAACTATTCCAAAAGTAAATGATCTAAATATATACAAATATATCATTTTTTCGTGAAATGAAAAAATAATTATACATTCGGAAATTAAATGTTTGTCGTACTTTTTAAAAATAAATTTAATTTACAATCTCAATCATTAAAATCTAACATCATGTGTGCTCAGAGACGTATCTACGCACGCGTTCAGTCGAAAAACAAGTAATACGTTCCTCTTCAGTAAAATTTATTTTGTACCTTTTGTATCAGGCTTAATTAATTTATTTCAATAATTTTAATTATCTCGAAAGTAAATGCTCTAAATAAATATATATATATATTTTCTTGTAAAATAAAAAAATAAATATATATATTTAAAAATTAAATTTGTCGTATTTATTAACATCTAGTTTTTAAAAAAATAAATTTAATTTATATTAAATATAATAATTTTTATTAAATTTATATTAATTTATATCAAATATATTATAATTTTTCAAAAAATAAATGAGTAAAATTTATTTTGTACCTTTTGCATCGGGGTTGATTAATTTATTTTAATAATATTAATTATCTCGAAAGTAAATGATCTCGATATATACAAATATATTATTTTCTCGTGAAATAAAGAAAACAATTATATATTTAAAAATTAAATGTTTGTCGTATTTATTAATATCCATTTTTTTTTTTTTTAAATAAATTTAATTTACACTCTCAATGATTAAAATCTGACGTCATGTGTGTTCAGAAACGTATGTACGCACGCGTTCAGTCGAAAAACAAGTAATACGTTCCTCTTCAGTAAAATTTATTTTGTACCTTTTGTATCAGGCTTAATTAATTTATTTCAATAATTTTAATTATCTCGAAAGTAAATGCTCTAAATAAATATATATATATATTTTCTTGTAAAATAAAAAAATAAATATATATATTTAAAAATTAAATTTGTCGTATTTATTAACATCTAGTTTTTAAAAAAATAAATTTAATTTATATTAAATATAATAATTTTTATTAAATTTATATTAATTTATATCAAATATATTATAATTTTTCAAAAAATAAATGAGTAAAATTTATTTTGTACCTTTTGCATCGGGGTTGATTAATTTATTTTAATAATATTAATTATCTCGAAAGTAAATGATCTCGATATATACAAATATATTATTTTCTCGTGAAATAAAGAAAACAATTATATATTTAAAAATTAAATGTTTGTCGTATTTATTAATATCCATTTTTTTTTTTTTTAAATAAATTTAATTTACACTCTCAATGATTAAAATCTGACGTCATGTGTGTTCAGAGACGTATGTACGCACGCGTTCAGTCGAAAAACGAGATATAACGCACTGATACGTTCCTCTTCTAAGCAGAATGAACCGGTGGCCGTTGAAACCGAAGTAATTAGTCTCGCGAATGGACTACAGTTCAGCCGGGGGAACGTTAGCGAAGTTCGTCGAAAGCTTAACGCGTAATACAATTCCCATGGAAAACTGTAGCAAACCGTAAATTTGGTATTCATGTTGTTGCCGAGTTTCTGCTATTGTACACGGTTCACCACAAATTTATGTAACACATATTGCAAAACAGTTCTCGCGGCCGCGTGTGAACTTGCCGGACGTAACTCTCTCTTCCTCTGTGTAACTTCAATTTTCAATAAAAGCGGGTAAACAAAGTTTACGAATACCTCGGCGTGAAACGAACGACGCGACCTGGGGAAAGACGCGGCGAAATCGGGGAAAAGGTGGCTCCATCCACTTGGTAGGTGTAGTTGCCTCGGAAATGTTTCGCGACGAAGTTCGTGGGATTTTTAAACGAACGTGAAAAATTCCACTGCTGTGAATGCAGGAGTGACAATTTTGAGAGGAAGTCTCTAGATATTTAAAAAGTGAGATACGATTCAGTTTAAAAGACAAATGACAAATGAGATAATGCGTGACTTTTAGATAGAATGACAAGAGCAACGAATATACGATTATTATTAATATCAACAGAAAAATATTTAGTATAGAAATTACTATTATAGAATATTTAGTATAAAATATTTAGTATAGAAATTACTATTACTAGTATAGAAATTTTCGTTAAAATTACGTATTTATATGCAAGTAAATTTAAACTTTCTCTTTATATCCTTTATACGTTAATATTTAAAAAATTTAGTATTTTTTTCATCAACAGTTTCATCCAAGTTCATGCACTATATTAATAAATAGAATGAATTTCAATTGTAGCACTCTCACACAGAAAACATTATTATTAATATTGACATTGTAATATTAATTAATATTGCATGTTATTTATTTAAATTTTAATATTTCCGAAGAAAAAAAATTATTTTATAATTAATATATAATACAATTTATAATAAATATCTCAGTCCTCTTCGTTGACTCGTTTAAACACTATTTATCGTACCAAAAATTCTAAATTCTAACGATTTATTATGGTTCATAAATACAAGCAAACCAAGAAAATGGTAATTAATCTTTGTGTGACTCAATATAGATTCGAGACGCTCGAGTTTGAAGCGGATGACAATCGTGTGGGTGAAGTATAGTGAAATGATACGAAATGGCACGAAAATGGTACGATTCTGATAGAAGATCGAAGTTCGTAACAAGTGGACTGTACAATTATATAAGATATTCGCGCTGATTGGTTTGTAATTAAATATCGATCGATACGTCGCAGTAATTTTTTTTCGCACTTGATTGTCGCACGGATCGAATTTTATCGTAATCGAATATCATACGACTTGATACGTCGACTCGATTTATTTTAAAAATACAATACATGCTTCCCCCGCATATTCAAACACATCTAAATAGAATAATTTGTGTAGACAAGAAGCTTAAAAATCATTCGTATAAATAATTCTAATAATTAGAATTATAGAAAATGATCCGAACACTTTGATTAACAATTAAGTATTTTCTATACGTATATAAATTGCAATAAATTAAGACTGATTAATGTTTGACTGGAACATAGTTTTAAAAGAGTGAGAATCGTCGACCAACAAAAGCAACGTTGCCAATTTTTGAGATACAACATTGAAATCTAGAACATCTGTAGAAAATAATGTGAAATGAAATTAGAGTATGTTTTAAGACAATACTACTGTTCAATTATTCCCACTTGTTTAATCTGGAATTTTTGTGTGACTTTAGTATGAATCCGATCGATTATCTCGAAAACGAGGCGCCATAGAAAAGAAATTTAATTCTGTATTTTTTGACTTATTTTTCCACATGTAGAATCCACTCTTTTCTTGGCTGAAAATTGGATTTATACTCTGTATAACGTATCAAATTATCGAATAATCAGCACGTTCTTAATTCTTCGTTGTAAAAAGATACCGCGAATGTTAAAAGAGCGGTGAGAATTTTAATTAAGTACGGCGAAACGTTTCTCTGTAATTGCTAGACGACTCACTTCAAATTTACAATTCGAAGCTTTATATTCCACGCGGATCTGCAAGAAACGACGATCAATTTTAGACTTATGCAAATACAATTCAGAATCGATCGTAGCCAATCGAATGTCATTACCGCTTCTCTGATCGTTTATCAAGGCTTTTGATGAGAATTCAAACAGAGAGAATTCGAGAATGCTTCTCCGAGACATTGTTCGAGGTAGAAAAAAGTTTCCCATAAGGTGGATCTTTTACCTTATATTAGATGATTTTAAGAGATAAATCGTGGCTTTTACCATGTATTTAATTCTAGACATTTAGAACATCTATAAATATAATAATAAGATGATGTTACTGTTCTCGTTTTATTATTTTTACATTGTATTGCTTCATTATCTTTTTATTATTTTTATACTTGTTCGTCTTCAAGGTTACTTCAAACTCATGGCATATAGATCACCAAACTCATCTTTACGATACGTCAAAAACGTACGATAACCTTGAAAAATGAACTGATACACAGGATTGGTTTTATTACTTGCGCTGGCAATTGGTTCGCGGACCATAACGAATGACCGAGCCGTATGCAATAATTCGTCGCTTTCTTTTTCTTTCGAACTCGTCGGTATGACATCACTACAGATAGAAATTGTTAAGAAGTAATAAATTTATTATTATTTTATTTTGCCTTAATATTTAAATATACTTAAATATACTTAAAACTATATTTTAATATTTAAATATACTTAAAATACTTAATTTATATTTAAATATACTTAAAATACTCAAGTTATATTTAAATATACTTGAAATACTTAAGTTGTATTATTTAAATATACTTAAGTTGCATTATTTAAATATACTTGAAATACTTAAATTATACTTAAATATACTTGAAGTACTTAAGTTGTATTATTTAAATATACTTAAAATACTTCAGTCGTATTATTTGAACTCGTATGATATGACTGGGTAGAAATTATTGAGAAGTAATAAATTTATTATTTGTTTTGCATATTTTGTTTTACTTAAATATAATTAAAACTGAGAAAATACTACAATTTTGGAACGAAAAATTCTCGACGTGCGTGGCACGTTATTCCAGCGCAAGAAGTTAATACCAAAATGCGTGCCCCAAAACCTCATTCAAATCCTCTTTAATCATTTCTTTTTTTTCTGATCTTCAATAGCAGTGGAAATGATTCAGATGTTCAATTTAAAATTCTATGTTCCAAAAACTCTAAGTTCCGTACACTTACCAATACATGAAACGACAAAACGTTCGTCCTTTCATGATACCGCTGAAATTACGACATTCGTCGCGATGAAAACGAGATCCACGCTTGGCGCAACGAGTTTCTTAAACAATTTTCGTATAACTCAAGTTGCCCCTCGCATATAATTCATTGTGAAATTTTACGGCGCGTTTGTTGCTCGGCGAAAGCTTGCCTGGTACATACACAGACGCGCGTGTACATATTACGTACAGTGACCGCACGAGTGTCTCTTCAGCGCGCAACCATTTTGAGTATCTTAATTACGCACATTTCTAAGGTTCACAGAGCACAAGTATAAGTAGGAAGCGGCCTGTACACGTTTGCAACGCCGAAAGCGGCAGATTGAGAGAAACGTATTTGTAGGTCGGGCACAATTGCTGGGTAATCCTATTTCATTCCGGGCGACTTCAAGCTGGTTCAACATTAATTACCTTATTCCGCGCACCGGGCATATTTCTGGAAACCGGGGCTAGGTGGGTCTAACTGTTGCAACGATGGAACGAGCAATTTATACGACGGTGGAAAAATAGTTTATTCAGATGTTAACAATATACAGGACAACGGAACTCGAGCGTATTCAACGACGACGAGAGGATTCGAGCCCTTTTCTCAGATCTCAATTATTGAGATCTTTTTCTTGAAATTTCATGATTTGTAGTCATTTTTACATGATGGATTCAATGCATTAGACAAATAATATTTTATCGTAAGAAACGAATTTATGTTTAATTTGTGATATTTTATTTCGATTAAGGAAATATAAATAATAGTTATATTATATTATAATTATATATAATTAAATATAATATTATATATAATTAAATATAAATAATAGTTAAATGCAGTCTTTCTCAGATCTTATTGAAATCATTTTCTTGAAATTTCATGATTTGTAGTCACTTTATAAAATGGATTCACATTGGACAATAAATAATATTTTATCGTAAGAAACGAATTTATGTTTAATTAGTGATATTTTATTCCGATTAAAGAAATATAAATAATAGTTATATTATAATATTATATATAATTAAATATAAATAATAGTTAAATATAGTCTTTCTCAGATCTCAATTATTGAGATCATTTTCTTGGAATTTCATAATCTGTAGTCATCTTATGAGATGGATTTATATTGGACAAATAATATTTCATCTGAGAAACGAATTTATGTTTAATAAGTGATATTTTATTCCGATTAAGGAAATATAAATAATATTATAATTATATATAATTAAATATAAATAATAGTTATATTATAATTATATATATAATATATAAATAATAGTTTCAACAGACAGAAAGATTTATAATGTTCAAAAAGAACCTAAAATGAAAAATCGTGTGTACCAACTTCGCTTTGAATTTTTTCGGTATAATTAAAAATAATTAATTCCGAAGTGATCCAGAAAACATAATAGGGTTACCTTTCAACTAAATAGTTTGATTATAATCGTTTGTACCAGATTCGAATTGGGTTATCGCGTATAATGGAAAATGCGCGATTCAAAGTGAAAGGTATTCTAAAATTAAGTAATTTATCTCAAATTACGAATCACCACAACTCAGCGATAACAGTTGAGAATTAAATGCATAGTGTTACCATTTGTCATTTCCTCACGTAGCAGATAAATACATGGCTTATTGCGTGATGTGTTCAAATGTATTCATACTGCTACGATATAAATTGTCAGTATAAATTTAACATCTTTACTCATTGTTTTATTATTTTGCATACTATAAATTAAATGTCTTATGCCTAATGTTATACGTAGCTACTATATTCTTTTTCACGTGAAGCTTCATTAGATTAAAGTTCTTTGAAAATCATACAAATTAAACAGTCTATTTTCGTAATAAATCTTGTAGTTTATTTTTACATTTCTACAAATATAGAATGTTGATATGTATAATATGTTTGGCATAAAAATATTTCTATGTTTGAATAAAATTTCATAAATAATTAAGAAGTATATATTTAAATTAAAGCATAGAATTTATATCTTTCCCTATTTAAAATAACTGAACTAACAAATAATTGAACTTTAAATTCAAATAATTCAAATAAAAGGGATAAATATCTTTCAATTTTAAATATGACAGATAAAATCAATGAATTATAATTATTATCATTTATGGTATGATTATATGTAAATATAATACTGTAATACGTTTAGATCAATTTTCATTTTTTTGAATCTAATTTAATCCACATATAAAATGTATGATTCACATTTTGTACCATGATACCTTTAATCATTTCAATTAAATAACTGATAAGTGAAACCAAGCTACACCAAATTATAAATAACTTTGATGAATAACATAAATAACTTCATTTCAAATTAATTAAAGGAAAACAATAAAAATCCAAAAAATTGATGATATACAAATAACAAACATTTCATCGAAAATAAATTTAAAAAATTAAAAGAAAAAAAAATAAATGTAGCTGACTTTGCGTATTTCCAGAACAAGTGAAGTTGAATTCTGCAAATATAGCGATTATTGATCAGCTCTGATTTAATCTCCACAGTCAGGGAACGCCACTACATACTATTGACAATGTATGTATGGAGCTTATACTGTGGGTTTTATTCGTGAAAATTAATGAATGAAAAAACAGAACTGTGAAGACTTGAATTAAAAAACGTAGGGAAAATACTTTTCCTCTCTAACTACACAAGACAACCGAGAACGAACACGATATATAAAGTCACGAAGAATCGAACCTAAGCTTTCACGATTCGTAGGCAGCTGTTTAACTCGTGCTGCCACCGAGTCATGTTCAAAGAGTTTTCTACTAATCTGGATATTACCTAGAATATAACTATTATTATTTGTTAATTAATAAATAAAAATAAACATATTTCAAATAAAGAATTAATTTTTATATGTTTTCTACTACTTTTTTTTTTTTTTAAATGACATAATCGACGCAGAAACAAATATCAGCAATCTTTACATATAAAAAAATTAATTTTTCAGTTTTATCTGTAATACCAGTAACTAGAAAAAACAAAAAATAATAAATTATGGAAAAGTAAGTAAAAATATTTTTACTAAAAATTAAAATATCGTTTTCAAATATGTGTTGTGTTATTCGTATCATATGTTTATCACATTATGAAAATTATAATTAATAAATGTTTAATCAACTACTGGCAAATGATATAAAATATAATACATTTATGGATCAACCTATTTCCAAACATTATTTTCTTCTGAAAAAGTTAAGATCAATTTATTAAAAATATGTGTTGTATTATTCGTATCATATGTTTATTATATTGTGAAAATTATAATTAATAAATGTTTAATCAACTACTGGCGAATGATATAAAATATAATACATTTATGGATCAACCTATTTCCAAAGATTAAATATTATTTCCTCTGAAAAAGTTAAGATTAATTTATTATTAAAAAATATCTATCACATGAAAAAATATTACAGATATTAATTAGCTCCACAAATCAATATCGTTATTAAGCCAGATATAACTAGTATATTAATCAAGATTTATACTTCTAAAAGAATTTCTTGATGACAATTTTATTATTTTATAATTTTTACAGTATTTTTCATGCTACTCATATTTCATAATTTTAGGACCTAATGATGATTTAGACTAAACTTTTCGATCATTTTCACAGATCTAAACTGTATTAGTAATAATAATTAGGCAGATTTAATAATAATTTTTATAATGGCAGAATGTTAATTTATGAAATTTAGTATTATTGAAATAACTTCTGGTTGCACGAGAGTTATTATAACACAGAAATGTAAATGATTAAAGTAATAGCTGTCTTTTAAAAATTGACAGCAATACAAAAATGTAATTGATGCATTTGATTATTTACTACCAAACTAAAGAAAACGTAATATTATTGAAACATGTAGAAGAAAACTCGAACATGTTTAAATTAGAAAAAAAAAAAGAATTAAAAAAGATTGTAACTCTGCAATCTGCAAACTCCACCAGCTAATGGGCTGAAAAGTCGCAGAAAGCTAAGTCTAAGTTTCTCTTCACAGCGTGATATAAAACTCAGAAATGTTTATACATGAGCTCCGTTTAAGACTGTGATAAATGTATATGTGATAAAACCTCTAGAAGAGAAGAGAGGAGAAGGAGAAGAAAATTCGAGGAGTTGTTTGGGTTTCGAACCCGCGAACACTGGGAGAAGATTTCAAACGAAACCCTATGGTTAGAAAACCGTACCAAGCATTGAATTTAGCTCGCACGGCTACCGGCCACTGTTAAAATATACCTTATCTATTCTAAATATTAGAAAATAGGAAATAATTAAAATCTTTATTATAATTTTTTTATAAAATAATAATTTTACTCTATTTTCTTTTTAATTTAATTTAATTTAATTTTATTTATTTTATTATATATATTTATATATTTATATATTTATATATTTATATATTTATATATTTATATATTTATATATTTATATATTATATTTAAATTTATTTTATTTTATTTTATTTACTTTAATTTTTTTTTAATTAATATATAAATATCCTTAGACTTTAGGTATTGTATAGCACATACAATTACAAATACAACTAATAGTAGAGAAAAAAAAAAAAAACAGATTTGACGCAACTTCAAACGTGCAGTATCAATTGTTATAACAACAACAATAAATTGCCAAGTTATAATTTTCTTCCTGTATCATTTAATTAATGTTAGGTTAGAGATTTTTCTCGAATTATGCAATATATGTTTATTTTATATATTTGAATTAGTTTTAATTGTTATAACTAATTATAGAGTTATAAAGAATCTTTTTTTGCAAATGTAGACATGTTTGAAAAAAAATTAATTACGAAATATTTCTTTTCTTTCCTCATTACAAACCAACCAATTCGACTCAATTTATGAATAATGCTCGTGGTCATAATAGCTATAGATTTACTACATTAAATAATGAACGATGTATTAGTATCAAAATATCGATTAAAACTTTGTTCAGGAAAAATTATTTGTAACTTCAAAGAATACTGCTGCATTACATTTAATGAAAATTTAAATTTTAAAATACTCTTTGACAATCACATTTTTAAAAACATTATCCCGGGTTAAACTGTAACTACAAATAAAGAAAATATATTTTATCTAAAAATTGAATGCTCTCCTTGAAATTTTCACTTGCATTATCGAACTTTACATTTTCTTAAGAATTTTTTAATATTTCTCGCATATTTCTGATGAAATTCTTTTTATATTTTATATGCAATTAAAAAATAAATTTTATATTAATCAACTTTAATTTGATCTATAAGAAGAAATCATGCATTGTAATAAACAAATTGGACTTTTATGTATTTTTATAGTCTTATGACTGTAAGACTTATTTCGTCCATAAAATATTGTGACAAAACATTTGTTGTAATTTTATATAATTTTATAATTTTTAGATTAGAATTTTAGAATTTTTTATAATAAATTTTAGAATTCTATATAATTTTATAATTTTTTTCTTTCTTTTGCCCGTAAATTAAGTTTGACCAGTTTAAGTTTAGAACATCCTGTACGATAAATCTAGTAATAACGTACATACAACATTTTGTCATACTCCCAAAGAATGATTTTTTTTAGGTTTTCATTTTCAAAAAAAGCTAACAAAATCCAAAAACAATGAAACACGTAGGCACACAAAGCGTACACGCGGATAAATGTTTGATGTATGTCAGCAGTGGCGTATCTTTCACATACCAATGGCTGGTTCTCAAGGGGTATCGGAGAAGACATATTGAATTTATCGCTCGACAGGATATAGCAAGATCGTAGAACCGTATTCCACGAGAATGAATTTTCCCGTAGACCTTTTTGCCTCTTTCTTCGTCCTCGTCATTCCAGTAAATGGCATTACAGTTATTCGATTTGTATCTACGCGTCTTCATAGTACGCTCGCGACCAGACAATTTCGAGAGAGTTTTCTAAATTCAACATAACGTAACTAACAAACGAAAACGACGTGAATATTTATGAAGGTTAATCAAGAAATTGTAAATTTCACAATGTCCTCTAGAAAAATTTTTGGAAAAACAAGCATCGTTGCTATTTCACTCTGTCTGCATAGTATAGAAAAGAGTTAACATTTATGAAAAAAGTTAACAAAGTATTCTGAAATTGGAGAATTTAAAATGAAAGAAAATTTAAAATGATCGCTGCACGATTTTATGTTACGAGATTATGATAAGTTAAATGTCAGCAACTTTTAATTTTATAGGCCAGTGTATTTTAGAATAATTAAAACAGGATGAATATCATGTATAACAAAGAATTTTAAGTGACATAAGTAAATAGATAGTATTACAAAATACTACAATACATTTTAATTGCATTTTTATTATAATGTGATATTTAATAAACATTAAATATTTCACCTCGTAGGCAAAACGTATAAATTTCGCGTAGCAACGTGTTAAGAATTAGCATAGTACACATGTGCTTGGTAAATTTCCAAATTCAATTTTTCTCGAAATAAAACGATTATAAAAAATACTTTATTCTAAATTATTTATTTATGTTTGCAAGTGAAAAAAACTTTTTCCCGATTAATCAATATTGTCCAGTCCCAAAATTAGCGAAATTCAATCTCGAACTCAATTTTCTCGAATTTTAATGGAAAAAAATTTATTCGTCTTTTCTCATTTTATTTTTCATGTATAATTATCTCATCGATTACAAGATAAAAATCAAAGAAACCTAATCCTCTTACATCTATTGCAAATGAAATGATCAAACTATGATTTACTATTCAAATCACATTTTGATTATTGTAAAACGAAATTATAATTATTATAATTAAAAACTCTAGTTAGTCATTGTTGGTAAGTCTTTCTCTTCACATCAATGGTGAGAGAAATTTTCTTTTCACTACGTTAGAAGAAATAAAGAGAAAGGAAAAGAATTAAAAAAATGTATTCGAATTCGACAAATTGCTATGCTTGTACATAATACTTTTTTCCAATAAAACAATCACCAAAATTTTGGTCAGTGTTACGTTTTCAATTGAAATTAATAAGCGTTACTGAACAATATATTTAATCACATATGTTTGATTGATGTTACGTTGAAATGAATTTGCACATTTTACATGCAACAACCTGACATTTCATTATTCGATATTTTTATTTTATATTATATTATTATATTACAATTATAATTCTTGTATTATATTATATATTATATTATATTTCTATATTATAATTGTAAATATTTATATTATATTATATATATTATATTATATAATTGTAAATATTTATATTATATTATATATATTATATTATATAATTGTAAATATTTATATTATATTATATATATTATATTATATAATTGTAAATATTTATATTATATTATATATATTATATTATATAATTGTAAATATTTATATTATATTATATATTATATTATAATTGTAGATATAATTTATATTATATTACATATATTATATTATATAATTGTAAATATTTATATTATATTATTATATTACAATTATAAATATTAAATATTAAATATATAATTCTTGTATTATATTATATATTATATTATATTATATTATAATTGTAAATATTTATATTATAATATATATATATTATATTATATTATTGTAAATATTTATATTATATCATATACTATATTATATTTCTATATTATAATTGTAAATGTTAAATATTAATTAAATATTTCATTATTTTTAACATTCCCCGAGCGAACTCGCTGCTGGATTGACGGGAATTCGACTGGACATATTTTCCTCGTGTATTTCCGACGAGTGTCTCATTGATCATTTGATATCTATTGAACGTGCTGCTCGTACACGAGGCAACATCGTTTCGAGTGCAGCCACGAAGCGAGGAAAGGGGGTTGGAAGAAGGGGTTGTACCGAAAAAAACAGAAGTGTGTAGGTGGACTGGTTGCGAGGGTGAAGGGAGGAGAAAAGAGAGACAGAGGGTACAAACCAACCGGGAAAGGGTTGTAGGTGCAGATGGCGTGCGCGATAATACCCACGGCATGGATGAAAGGGTCTGCTTCTGACGCGCACTGTTCCGAATTGCCGGAAGGTTCGAAAAGGACAAACAGCTCAAAAAGACAAAAGCACAGACGGCGGGAGCACGCAAATGAAGAAAGAGAAATCGATAACTCCGTAACTCGCTTTTGTATATTTTTAGATCTTCCAGTTTAAACGGTGATACGAAACGCCCCGGCCCGGGTGAATGGGAATGGCCGAGGATATAGGGATGATCGATAAATTGAGCGGGGGTTTGAAAATCACTCGGCTTGGGATAGGTAAATATTGCAATTATCTAATTCGCGACTTTGAGAATATATTAAGCGTGATTAATTCATTCTGAATCTTGAAATTCTTCAAAAATCTGAGTTCGAACAAAGAAATATATACATACGTACATAATTCATGAAATAGCATTGAACGTTATCCGACACAGCATTTACTGCGCTTTTCACTTCGAAAATACACAACCACAAATTTACAAAAAGAGTATTCCTTTCCCTCGTGCAACTTATTTGTCACATCTGGACCCTCCAAATTACCATTTTGTTTCGATCATTAAATATCATTGCGGAGTTTTTTAGAAAGAGAGATTCTTCTTGATTGCTGATTCGAAAGTTGCTTGAAGGATAGGACAAACGTATACAAAGCTATATGGAGATTATTTTCTAGATTAAAATGTGTCGTAGACTTTTATAAAATGAATAAATCAGTGAGAAAAAGGTCATGATTTAATTTGCGCGTCTAATAAAATATTTAATCAAAATATTTAATTAGAAGGAAAAAGGCAATTTTGTATTCGCAAGTATGACTGGAGTGAATTTATTTGCAACGTGTTGAATATAAATAATAAAATTGATTCGTACATAGAATATTATCGACAATAAGTATTAAAACACCTGGTTACTTTTATTGAAATGCTCTAACAAATCTTTATTTATGTTACATGAAATCAATAAAATAACAAATTTATAATAAACTATGCAACTATAATGATCGACACTAAATTGATTAAGAAACAAGAGAAAACATTTTATCAAATGAATCTACAAGAAACGGGAGAATATATTATGCTTTCAGGGCTGGGGAAAATTTGAAATAATTTGATATAAAATAGTAAACATTGAAATATTTGCATGAGTTAATACTATTTGGAAATACTACAGCATTTAATGCTTAAATGAAATACTTTGGAAATACTATGTCATTTAACGCTCAAATGAAATACTATTTCATTAAATGTTTAAATCATGAGACAATACTATTTACTACTTTCACTCAGAATCAAATATCGAAAATAGTGAATTGAAAATACGACATGCAAATTTCAAAACAAAACATATCTCGCAACTGTCACTCGCTATCTTCTATTCTGTTAGGTTGATACATTATGAATGTCGTGAGCGTAGCAACCAAGAATTGGTGTGTGTGATATGTGACTGTTGTGTATTGGTAGTTAGGAAGATGAACGACGTGAAGAAGAACGAGTAGTATGGTGTGTGCGTCCAAGATGTGATGAAAATATAAACGAGATACGTGTATACGTATACATATGAGATACAAACGTGTGTACATACATATATATGTATTAGTTGCAATATCATTATTCTAAACACTATTCTGTGAAATATTACTATTTGATGAAATATGATTTTCCTATGTTTTAATGAAATACTTATTTCACAATAGTATTTCCATATGTAACTACTACACACATGAGAAAATAAAAATATTTACATTCAATTTACTATTTCATTTTTACTATTTCGCCCTAGCCCTATATACTTTAAATATCAAATATTTAAAAATATAACATTATAAATCCATAAAATTTTTAATTGATCATTTTAATTATTCTGGTGGTAGTTTAATATTAATAAAAAATTATAATTATCTATTTAACTTCATGAGTCAACTTGTTTCATTCATGATTTAGAATTTTAGAATATTATTATATTCTATTATTATGTTCTAAACTTGAAAACGCTATTAGAATTGAAAACATTATTTTATGACAAGTAACAATAAATTGAATCTATCGAGCCATTATAATTCTCAACCTTTAATGTATATTGCGTTATAATGAATTTCATATTACAAATTAATTAATAGCTTCATTATTAGTAATTCCGATACATTATAAGAAGATCCATCATATTATTGTGATTAATTATCATTGACCAATATCTGACGGAGCCTAACTTCCTTGTTTCACATTATTTAGAACATAGAATTATGTGAATAATTCTTTCTCTCTTCATTCTTATTATTTCATTCATATTCGATAACGTATCACATCAAATTATATTTAGAGTTTAAATAACTAGGATTTTATGAATCTTTCATCCCTACATTTTTCTATATTCTGTGAAAAAAGAATGATGTACTACTATAACAAACCCATATGGAGACAAAATTGACCTTTTCACGGGGAACATTAATGCTTTCAAAAAGTCTTCCTTTAACATACATACACATTCTTATTTTTTCTTCATAATTGATCACAAATTTCATTTATAGCTAGTATATTATATCAGTTGTCATTGTTTCGTTGTATTTTATTATCTATTTTTTGTTTTTTTTTTTTTGTTTGAAGTAATGTGTATTTTTACTCTTTATTTTTTTTATCATTTTTATAATAAAATTGTTTCGCAGAATCGTCTGTTTTATATAAAATTGGAATTTCATCCGTTTATTGTCAATTGAATTAAATTAAATTAATACGTTTTAGTACATTAATCGAAATTCCACTTGAAAGCCTCCTCGATTATATTATATAAAATTAAATTTTACATTCAGTTATTGATGATAAATAAAAATGGTGCTTCGCAGCATATTTGTTATCTTTTAATTAAAATTTTTCCAAATTATTCGTTCCTGATAAAATTTAATGCAATCCAATACACGTTGTTTCCCAAAAATGTATAATTATTATAAATTTATAAATACAGTTGACGACAATCAACACAGTAATTTTAATAATTAAATTGTTAATTACTGCCCACGACGTCGACACGTATTAAATATTTTATTGACCATTGAGAATAGGAAACACAATTGGGTATTTAAAATTATATCCAATAAAAAAGAAATGAACGATTCCACAAATAAAACTAAAGGAAAAAAACCAATTGATTGATTATACTTTGGGTCAAAATTATGTTGTCGTTGGAACGTGAAATGGACTCGTATTTACTGACATTGGAAATCCATTTCGAGCGTCCATGAACCATTTGTCCGTGGACCCTGGTTTTTCTTGTCACTATTCCACATTTGAAGATACTTAACCGTTGGTTTCTTCATTGAAAAAGACACTTGAAATTTATGGTGAGATGTATCGAACAGAAGCAGAGAGATAGAAAGAATTAGGATGGCATTTAGTCGAAGTTGTTCACATGGAAAATATAAATGGATGAAACTTTATTTCACAATACCGTTTGGTATTTGAGACAGAACTAAAATACTCGATTTCAAAGACAAACAACCCGATATAGAAAAAGTCGAACTCGTAAAACTGATTGAAATTTGAATTTAATAAATAAGATTTTATGAATATCAAGTTTAAATTTCATTAAAATTTTCATACTTCCAACATTTTCTAGCAGATAATTGACATATTTGATCAATATTAAATATATAAACATTTGAAAGATAGTCTAACAATAATACACTAAGTGTAACAATAGAAAGATAAGATAATTTCAATAATAATAAAGTGCAAGAAGAAAAATGTTTGCCTTATCTGGAATAACTTAAATACGTGAACGATAAATACTTATTGTACACTCATGTAGGTATATCCACAAATTGGCTATTAATTTACATAAACAAAGTACAGTAAATATAATAAATAAATTAATTTTAATTGTCAATATTCAAAACCTGTCAGAAAAGATACAATAGATGATAAAATCATTCTTATAATCTTTTAATAATAGAATACAAAGGCTACTAATGGCAAAATCGACACTGAAGATATCAAAAAGTTAGTGGATATTAAAGATACCAAAAAATTAACTTTTGATTGAATAACAAAATAGTAAATAATTATTCCGTTTGCAATTATTTCCTAACAGAAAATGGTAAAAATCAGTAAAATCTTGAAACAAATTTGAAAACATAAAGATGTTCTAAAACAATAATATATTTTTAAGCAATCTAATGAATCTATTAAGAAGAATCGTATAGAATTTGGTAGTAGAAAATACATTATAATTTATTTTTAAAAAAAACTTTGGCGAATGCGAACTTTAAAATTTTATTATTAACAAAATTCAAATTGCATTGTCTGTTGTGTAATATTATGCAATTTTCTCAATTTCAAAAAATTAAATTAACAAAACTGAAATCTTATTTTGATTAATACTTCAACGTCTACGCATATATGTACGTGTACCCTAATAAAAGTTTAAGAACGTATAAAAATATTAAAATAAATATCAAAATAAAAATCTATATATTTCCAATATTAAATCTCATTACTACTATCACAAACATACAACTGCCCTTATTTTAAGTTGTCCAATTTTAATCTATAAATGCGAATTAATGCGTAAACTATCTGTTATGCAAAAAAAAAAAATAATTTAGACAACAAATGAATGGTTTCAAAAAGAATCACAATGTGACGTAAATAATTTTTTCTTTTTTTACACGTAAAAGTTATACAAAAGTCACCTCTGGTAGTTCTTTGACAAAATGATATATTTTTTGAGCAATTGATCGGTCATTTGGATTTTATGGCGATTTGATCGCCGATTGAATAACGTTCCTCCACAAGTGGCAATCGAGACCAACGGACTCTGGCTGAGGGATCTGACGTAACGAACTGACTATTTCACGAAAGTGCCGGCGGAGATTGAATCGCGCCAAAAATCGTGGACGAAATCTTTTGATTCGCAGACGATGTCCTGTCAGAGCACTCACGTCCTGCTAGCGCCAAGGAAACGGTTAGATATGACCGTAGGATCTGTTTGCACTGCCCTCGTACGCCCAGCAGGCGAGGTGAGACAACATTTACCTTAGCCGAGCTACCTCCTTCGACCGAGACGTCTCGGTTTCTTTGAGGTAGAGCTTCAGGATGATAGATGCAGTCTCAATTTCCAACCTTGCCCCCACCTACCTCAAACCTCTCTTCCTTCGACCCTCTTAACTTTCTGCCGCCTGTTGAGGAAAACGTTTCGCGCTCTCTTTGCGCCACTACGAACGCCAGATCCAGGGCTTTCTATGAATACCGGATGAAACGTGAATGAAACGAAGCAAATACTTGCTCAGTAATGACGTCAACACACTTTCGCGAAAATGTTCGCACGGACGAGTAACCGGAACCAAAGTTATTCGCGCGACGCGATGGACATTACGCATCGCTTTTGTTTGTCGTGGTCGATTGTTATTTTATTTGTGTGTGTTCATCATCGGTTTATGTATCAGTATTTATCGTCGGTTTATGTATAAGCATTTATTATTAGCAATTATATTTATCATCATTACTGTTAGTTTATGTATTTTTAAATGCTATTCGATATACAATATATAAATACATAATTGTTGTTAGTTCTTGACGCTTAATGCAACCAAAAACCAAATGTTCTCTATTTGTTATGTGTATAACAATATTTGTTAACCCCTAACGATATTAAAAATATTATAACTGAGAAATGTAATTTTGGAGTTATCAGTATAAGAATGCTGCATTTCACAATTGTGAAAATTTTATTCTATTTTATATATAAATTGTATAGGTAGCAATTATGTTTATGTGTGCTATTTTTTTATAATTGCGTCTTATTATGGGCTTTGTCCGTTTAATTATCTTTGAATTGTAATAATGCAAAAAATATTTTTTACTTAACGTAAATAGTATATAAATAGTATATTATATATATAATAGTGTATAAATAGTAGTATTATATATAATAATATATTAGTAATAAGTAGTATTATATATAATAAGTATAAGTAGTAGTATATTATAAAGTATATCATAAAGTATAAGTATTATAAAGTAAATTATCATAAAGTATAAGTAGTATTATATATAATAATATATAAATAGTATTATATATAATAGTATATAAATAGTATCAAAGAACCAATATGTAGTACTTGCATTCTTTTAGTGCAAGTTCAGACGGTATAATAACATGGCCTTGAAGTGAAATTGATCTCCAAAAATTAAAATTTTATGTAAAGTCCACATCGAAATCGTAGATTTGGCACATTCTAAGAACGCAACAGTTGAAATTGCCAAAAACATTTTTACTGATTGATTGCGTTCAACTATATCGATAGCAAACTTGTTTATTTACATCAACTTGATTATTTAATTCCTCGATATACTTTGTAACATTTAACAATAGGTTTTTTTATATCTTCCACCTAGTAATCTTAAATTACAAATTTCTTTTAAATTCCACTCATAAATTCACAACAATATGAAATTAACATATTTGGTTTCTGCTTCATATGTACAATTTTGTAAATATTATAACCGATATCGATTTATGTACAAAATGTGTATCAGAAAGACAGAAGTGCAAGGCAGAGAGGAAAATATTCCCTAAATTGAGACGAAAATACAAGATTAAGAAAACAGAAGGTGGAAATGCAAAACATTTGGTAAATAAGCGCAAGAAACTATTTAGGTAAAAGGACAAATTCCTTTAATATTTGCTATGCCAATATACTAGGTCAGGCAGATGTGAATTGCGTAACCCGTCCAGAGCATGTACACGCATCTATGCTAGGAATGTGTGTACACATGACGTTGCTAGGAATTTCAACCTCAAGTATTTGAATTAAAATTTTATAAAGTGTACCACACGCTGGTTCTTTAAGAATTTATTACGATTCATAAGTTCTTCTCATTTTTTTCAATTTTATCTCGTTTGTGAAAAGAAAATATTTCTATTTGCGAACGATCGGAATAAAAATTAAATTCCTGTAATTTCTGATTTTCAGAATACTTCACATGATAGAAAAATTCTTGATAAATAAACTCTATTTACGAAAATACAAAAACTAGATTATACAGTAGAACCTCGATTATTTAAGCTTATTACGTTCAGGATGGTCGAAAGGATTGAAATCATAATTATATTCCAAATTTTCAAAATTATAATTTATCGTATTTTTTAAACATTTTTGTTCTCCCAATCTTTCTGAATCGAATTCAGATATATTCGATAATTGAAATAATTTAATAATTAATTCCATCTTTTATACAACTATCTCTGATATTGTAGATATTTCTAAATACGTGGAAATGTCATTTGCAGATTTCTTTAATCCCACCAATAATTTCTTCGTCATTTATGTCGTTTAGTTGATCATATTACATCGTTCTCCTTAGAATCTACGCATTTAATTGCACATACCTTTCAATTATTTACCTAAACTTCAGATTCAATTGAATTTAGGAAAAATTCCGTATTTTGAATATTTCGAGCACAAAAGCCAGAAAGAAAATACAACGCACTTGAATGCTACCGAATATTTACGTTTCATTGAAAACATTCATAAGAGAAACAGAAATATCACTTAATATATATCAACGTAAATTTTTTTTGCAGAAATCTGCAAACATAAAAATAAGATTTATATTTCAAAGTTTTAGATAAGATTGGAAAGGTGAATCTGTATTTCCCATACAAGTACACAGATATATTGCTCCCAAAAGGATAACAGTGCTGAAGCTCACAATGCAGCAGCACTCCGAAAAAGGAAAACATAGAACGATTTAATACGTAAAGATTATACATTTCTCTCAAGCTTTTTTTCTCGCGACAAAAACCGGCAATTTTTTACAGTATTTTTCTACGATACGAAGCTTAATCCGGCATTGCTATCAGATCACGTATCACAGTTGTAAATCTCAAATTGTTATTGTATTAAAATTAAGCTTGCATTAAGATAACGCACACGCATAATTTAGAATAATATTTCCGCTAGCGAGATACTTATAATAATTAGACGGCGGATTTCATGTTTCTTTGAAAATAATTTTAAAAATGTCTCAAGCAAAAGTTTGCTTCAGTATCAATTAAATGTTGTATTTCGAATATATTCTGTGCATATTTTGATGCGTGTGAAGTATGAAATATCTTAATGTACATGAAATATGATAATTAAAAAAAAATGAAATTAATAATACTACATTTAATTAAATTGTAAATGTAATTTATTTAATATTGATTTCTCTTTATCTAAACGTCCTTTCATCAAGTAATTAATTTCATTATTATTCCATTATTTTGAAGTTAATTATAACTAGCTATAAATGTGATCGTTAATTTTATCATAAATTGACGTCAGAAGATTAAATTTCTGAAATAACAGTTTCACCTCTAAAACAGGAAATTATTGATAGAGATGAAAAACTGTAGATTCTATCCACTTATCTTTGACAGCATTTTGAATCATCTGAGTTTGCAATTTATTTGAAATATTTTATATAATTAAATTATTGAAAAGTGAAAAGAGGGAAAAAAATGAAAAATACGTGTGAAATATGCATACGATTTAATTTTCTACCAAAGCAATAAAACTTTAGAAATAGTACCTAGAAACTTAAAAACAGTACCTATGGATAGTGTTCGATAACTGTCTTCATATGAATTTTAAATGCCACTGTGTATACATGCTGCAATAAAATCTCACTAACGTTTCTGAATTAAAAAAGACACGTATTTCATATGATCTTAAATAATAAAATATCAAAATAATAGCTCCAGATATTAAGACTTAATTAGATTATCCTGTAGTTTCACTTTGAACGAATATATCTAATTAATCGTTGAAACTGAATTAATATCTAATTCATAATTGAAACTGAATACTTTTGCTTAAAATAATTTCTATATAGTTCAATACTTTGCTTAAAATAATTTCTATATAGTTCAATACTTTGCTTAAAATAATTTCTATATAGTTCAATACTTTGCTCTGACAATATATTAATTAATTTTACATACAGAATCTACATTTTTGAGAAAGATAAATCGAGAATATGTTAACTATGCAATTGATGTAACTTTTCCAAGACTATATTTGCAATATATTTCAACATTTCTGTTTGAAATAAAAGAAAAAAACAAAAAGCATAATAATGTTATAGTATTAACTTCTTACAATATTTTAATGAAATATTTAATTAAACAGTATATTTTTTTGACAAGTATAATTGTTCTACAGTAACAATAATTTTCTGTCGTTTCAAAAATTGAATTTTCTGACATCAAATCATTTAAACAGAACTAATCGTGAGATGATTAATAAGATAGATTACTTTGTTCATATTTTATAAATTAATTCCATCATTTAAAATCATACTTCCGTCATATTTCACGTTTTTTAGATTAAAATTAGGTGTAGAAAAAAAAATATCTAACGTATGTTTTATGTAACACGAAAATACTATTATTCACGACTTTGACAATAAGGAATATTCGTACCTACAATATTCACGTTGAGTTAAAAAAAGATTTCTTAATGTCTATCTACAAAATTTCGAACGCGACGACATTAAAGATGCCCCGATAAAAATGCATGATATTAAAAGCTGAAAAATATGGAGAAAATGACGAGAGCCAAGCGCGGAATTCCCCTGAACTTTGTTAAGGGTCCAAACATTCTGCGGGATCGAGCAAGCTCCCAATTGATTCGTCGAGGCAGATTGGCCGTCTCAAAGTTACCGATACGAACAGCCTCGGTAATTGAGGTGGCTGCTCGCACAAAGAGAGGAAACCGAGAAAGCGACAGGTGAGGCACCACAGTGCCTGCTAGCAATCGTGGCCGTTGGTAATTTTCTCGTTGCATTTCGATACAACGACTGGAACCTGCTATCACGAGCTACAACTTCGTGGCTCACAATTTCGCGAAACTTTCCGCGCACCGCGGGAGGCTCGAATCTAATTCGAAACGGGCGCCTCTCGACAAATCGTTGGCTTTCTTCCGCTCGCAACGTGAGAAAGAAGTGTTTTTCAGAAATAAATTAACGATGATTCTTACACTTTATGTAAAGCTGTTTCTGCATCGCGAGAAGTTCATATACACAATTGTCTTTGTAATTGTTTAACCTCTTGCGCTGGAATGACGTACCGCGCACGTCGAGAACTTTTTGTGAACCCAAAATTGCAATATTTCCTCAGTATTAAGTATATTTAAGTATGATCCAGGCAAAACAAATAATAAGTTTATTATTATATATATTCACAATAATGGTCCGCAATCAGTTGCCAGCACAAACGGTTGACCTCTTGTACTGGAATGACGTGTCACGGACGTCGAAACTATTTGGCCCAAATTGCAAAATTTTCTCAGTTGTAAGTATATTAAATATAAATTGAGTATTTTAAGTATATTTAAATATAACTTAAGTATTTTAAGTATATTTAAATATAACTTAAGTATTTTAAGTATATTTAAATTTAACTTAAGTATTTTAAGTATATTTAAATATAACTTGAGTATTTTAAGTATATTTAAATATAACTTAAGTATTTTAAGTATATTTAAATATTAAAATATAGTCTTAAGTATATTTAAATATTAAAATATAGTTTCAAGTATATTTAAATATTAAAGCAAAATAAAATAATAAATTTATTAATGCGCCTGGTCACTCGTTATGGTCCGCAATCAGTTGCCAACGCAAACGGTTGACCTCTTGCACTGGAATGACGTGCCACGAGAATATTTGGCCCAAATTGCAAAATTTTCTCAGTTGTANTTAAATATTAAAATATAGTTTCAAGTATATTTAAATATTAAAGCAAAATAAAATAATAAATTTATTAATGCGCCTGGTCACGTTATGGTCCGCAATCAGTTGCTAACGCAAACGGTTGACCTCTTGCACTGGAATGACGTGCCACGAGAATATTTGGCCCAAATTGCAAAATTTTCTCAGTTGTAAGTATATTTAAATGTAACTTAAATATTTTTAGTATATTTAAATATAACTTACGTATTTTAAGTCTATTTAAATATTAAAATATAGTTTCAAGTATATTTAAATATTAAGGCAAAATAAAATAATAAATTTATCAATGCCTCTGGTCACTCGTTATGGTCCGCAATCAGTTGCCAGTGCAATGGGTTAAAAAAAAAAAAAAAGAAAAAAAGTATAACCAATTTTCACTTCCGTTATATATAAAGGTATGAATTTGTATAAGTATCTTCTGACGAATCGAGGCCGTGCTCTCTGTTACTGTTACCAAACAACGAGTAAAACGTGCTTCGTTGGGACAAAAATGACGGAGAAAGGACGAAGAAGAATGACAACGGTGATCGTTCATAACTCAACGACCATCATCTTACATAGAATTTTGCGGTCTGTCGGTCGCACGTGAATTCCACGGAAATTGAGTGGAATTTTGCCAAGTCGAAGGGCCGTTGTCGCCGGTGATGCACAGTCTGGACGGCCGCGACTATCCCGGGGGATAAGTAAATGGGGAAAGAGCGAGTCGCTCCTTCCCGGATGCGAAGTTTCTTGCCGGTAGAGTTTAGCAAGAAATCAAGCCGCCAGACAGTGACAAGGGTAGCCACGAAAGGTCCGGAGAGAGAGAGAGAGAGAGAGAGAGAGAGAAAGAGAGAGAAATAGAAAGAGAGATGTAAGAAACAGGAGTATACGATTCTGCCACCGATGTCCGCCGTGCGAAAGAGAAATCGTCTGTATTCGAAAAAACGACGCCCGCGACTTTATTGCCCGGAACATTTTTCAATCGATCGGTTTCGGGGCTTTGGAATTTCACCAAATTTCACCAATTTAATCTAAAATTTTACCAATCACACGACAGCCTTAAAATTTGCGAGTTGAAGGAACAGAACGTAAAGATCTGCGAAAGTAAAGTAAAGTAAAGTTTGTGTTGAAAACCACATGTTTGTCAAATTTTTCAATTTTCTGGACAACGAATGTATTCTGTTAAATTATGTCGGTTGCATGTGAGTTGTGCAACTTCGAATTTGGCCAATATTGTCAATCGAAGTGTTACAATATCATTACAGAAAAAAATTGGACGTTAAAAAATTTATTATCATATTATATTAATTATATTACATTACATTAGAAAAAATTATTATTATTGTCGTTACTGATCATCATAAATAATAAAAATATTGGTGTGACTTTTTTGGAAAAAGTGACGTGAAAATTGCTAGAAACATAAACGTTTGAAAAATGCAACAGAATTATTTTTACCTTCATCTATTTGTGCAACGCTATAATTAATTACGCGAAGTACTTAAATGACTTGGCACAAATAACCATTTCACATAAAAGCAATCAACAGGTGACTTATATCTTCGTTGTTTAAAGAGAGATAATTATTCTTCCGTAATTTGATTAGAAATCGACCTATGGTTAAAGAATACGTTTGTTTAAAAGAATATACTTGTTTAAAGGAACTGAAAATTACCTATATATTTATACATTACGTTTTTAATACTATTACTGTTAAAAATTGAAAAATAAAAAAAAGGTACAAAAATAAAAACTATAAACTTGTATATATTATTATGTTATACTTGTATTATGAGTTTTACTTCACCTCATGAGTTTTTAGATAATTCATCACATGATTCCATATGTTATAAGACCACATAAAATATTACTTTCTATAAATAAAAATTTCGTTTTCTCTAGAAATCAATTACTAGATAAAAGCTCACTACTTCTTATAGTTATTACCATGAAATTCAATGTTATCTGAAATTCATTACTAATATTAATTGTTAAGACGTTCAATCGTATTAATGAACTACGAATAACTGTATAAATTATTTAAAATCTCATAGTTCAGAATTCCACTGCACGTGAGCAAGGGAGAATACTTAACTCTGCTCATTCTATAAAATCACAAGCATTAAGCTATTCCTTGGTTGAATATAGTCCAAGCAGTAAGTAAACTAATAATTCTATTAAATCACTTGTGTATTATACGTGGCCCATGGAAGCTAAAACGTGGCTACTTCCTCCTTTGTCCTCAATCTATTACGATGTTTCTCCTAGTCCATTATCAATCAAAACTATTTGCCTAGGGGTTCTCCGCCAAAGCTTAAAGTCTAAGCCGAGCTTAAAGGCGGCCTCACGATAGGTAGTTTAATCTCAACTAGAGTTTAAAAGCTCACTTTGGCTTTACAAGACACTTATGATATCGCGAATAAATGGAAAATTTAACAAGATGCAATATGAAATTAATATCTGTCTGTGGAATTAAATGTGACACCTGTAGGAAAATTTCAGAAACACGTATTTTTGAGAATCCAATTTTAATAAACATCCATAGAAAATTGTTCAATCTATCAAATGCTATGAGAAACCTAATATCTTGGATATTTTACATTTTTCCTTTCATATTGCTGAGCGTTTTGTGTAATTTTACACTATCAAATTTCTGATAAATGCACAAAAATCCACATAATAAATCCAGTAATTTGCTTGGAAAAAAGCAAATGTAGAAAGTGGTCTGATACTTTAAACTTCAACTTCTTTTTAAAACCGATATTAAATTCTAATATTTCGTTATTACCAATTATTGATAATTATTAACTTATTAAAGGCCAAACAATAATCAGACTATTATAAATACTTAATTTCTCAGATTTATAGAAGATACAATGATCAGAAAGTTGAACAAGTTTTTGGAAATTCCTTTCACAGTTCGGTAAATATGAATCATAACAAATTAATTGCGAATTAATTATTACGAAATGAAATGTCACGTTAACTCTTAATGGATTAATATCAATATTTAATAGCTATTAGATAATCAAATTTCAATAAAAACATATGTAAAAACTACGTATCATAAAAAAACAACTGTAATAGAATTATAATATCTAATATGTAATAAAATATCTAATTATCGCTTAATTGTTGATAACATGATTATTTAATTTCATCTAATATTAAAAATATTCACAATATTCCACGGTAAAAACGGAAGATTTTACGTGTCAGATTTTTAAAATTTCTACACTTCACGAGATTTTTATATTAAATTCCTGTAATAATTTGCCCGTCAGCTCAATTCATTAAGAACCAAACAAATAAATATTATGTAAATATAAAACTGTTGAAAAATGTAAGTAAAACAACTTGTACTGTACATCGTTTCGTTAATATAACAATATATGTAATTGAAAAATTGCACAATGTACACAGACAGTTCAGAAAAATTCACTATGCAAATAAGAGACAAGTCGAAGAATAAGAAGCGATGAAAATATCATTAAGAGATCACCAGTCCAAGAATAAAGTAAAAAAATTATTCAATGTTTTTGATTTATTTATTTTCAAAGTTAATATAATTCACTTTCGCAACTAAATTATTTCACTCTTGTTCAAAATTAAATAAATTCAAGAGTGCATGATAAATTGTTCAATTTGATTTAATCAAAGACGAAGAATACAATGAAATAATTCCATTTTTTCTTCTCGACTAATTTTCTCATATGTAATGAAGATAAATGATCCTATTGGATCAAATTGATTGTTTCAGATCACTGAAAGCGACATTCGAAATGATATATAAATCAAAAATTTGGAGTACAGCTTAAAGTATTTTTATAATCATTTTATACGTTACTGAAATACTTATAAATAAATGTAATTAATGTATAAGTAGATACATTTTAGTAAGATAAATTATGAAATTGCACACTCGTCCATAAGTATTTGGACATTACTTAAATTATTGTAATATGAAATACAGTTCAAATGAAATCTTTCTGATTTAATCTCAACGTACATAGTTAGAAAATATTGATAAAAAAGAGTAGTTAATTTTAATAATTATGTCTGCTCGTTGTTGAAATATGTGGTCTCTAACCACGTAGAAAAGATTTATACAGATTTTACGAAGCATCAGCTTTATTGAAAAAGAAAAGAAGCAATTTTATTTTTCATAAAATATAAAAAAATGTGTTTGTTTGTGTATTAGAAATAAATATGGAAGTTGAAAATACAGGAAATTAACAGTAGAAAAACATTTGTTAATTGTAACTGTCGAGACGTAATAAAAATACTAATCTTTTAATAATATCTAATTATTTATAGGTAATATACATATTTCTTTAGTCATTGATTTCATAAATAACATACATATTCATTGAATTTAACGAGAGATATAATTAATATCGCAAAATTAACTATATAATTGAAAGAAAATATTAATTTTCACTTGATTTCGCGATCCGAAATGAGTACATTGAAAACAGATATGTGCCAGTAATTGCATATTAAAAATATATATTGATTAATATGAATGTGCCTTAATTAAATATAAATATATCATATTTCATCGTTGGGGATATTTTGTAACTAATTTTATTCGAAACTGTATTAATAGACATTTTTTTAATTTGTAAATATCATAAAAAAATACCAGACGTAAATAAAAAATGCTTTTGACATGAAATTTAGAAGCCGAAGACCGAGGAAAGTTTATCGAAAAAGAAAAAACGCGGAACAATTTTATTTTCCTTAAAATGTTAAAAAATGTATTTGTTTTGTTCTAACTATATTATAAATATATATATTATAAACATTATATTATATTATAAATATAATATTATAAACATTATATTATATTATAAATATAATATTATATATTATAAATATTATATTATTGTACTAAAAAATAAATAAATTAGTACACAGAGGACTACTTAACATAATAACTGAATCTACTGGACAATAATGGAAACATAAGGACCGGATCTAAATTTTGTTAACATCTCTCTTGTGAATATCCACATTGTTCTTAAAAATTGAATGAACTTGAAAATTAAATAATAATTTCGAATAATGTTACATTTTTATCGAAATTTAGCTACACTAATAAACATTTCGTCGATGTAAAATAGAAGAGGAGCAATTTATGTGTTTGAAACTTATGTTCAAATATATAAGAAGCGCGTGTTTCGGAATATAATAAATATAGATTCGAGCTCCAATTTTTTCAATTAAAATTACAAATTTACAACAGACAAAGTTGAAAAATCGAATTTTCGAAAATCGTATATTCTGTTATTGCGATGTAATATTCAAAATATTGTAGAATATTTTAGAAAATAATCAACGCAAAGTTTCTGCGGAATCTAACGGCTGAAAACCTAGAACTGTAAAAGGCATTTTTCTCGAAAATAGATTTTCAAAATCGGCACCAGAAATATGTGAAAGACTGCTGAATCAATTTGGATCAAAATTTGTGGCAATAAATTTTCTCAAAACTGATACTTGACGAAACGAAATTTTGATTTGTGTGAAGATCAAAATTAAAACTGCCATGTCCTACTATCTTCGTATATTTAGTTGAAATGTTTGGCAATTACCAACTGAACAACATGTAATAGAATGTACATGTTATGTTTTCAACGAAATACAATTTTACCTCCAAGAAAATTCCACCAATAGAATTTTTCTCATCGTACAACCATTCAAACGATCCCCTCGATGAAAATTATTGGTAAATATTGGTATAATTGGTATAATCAAATATAATGCCTATAATGGGATCATTCATCATCGTTTTTTTTTTTTTTTTCAGTTATGTATATTCTACTCTATTCAGAGTTTTATCGCGCATGTCGTTGGAGTTCATTGATAAAGGAAACGATTCTTCGCGATCGATAAATCTACGATCAACAGAGAAGGACTATTCAAGCTTGCAGTACTCGATCCGACAAGCACGGATATAGGAGCAGGTAGATGTAAGACAGAAGGATGAACACTCGAAGGCCGGGTGCAAATATGGAGCAAGGGTACTTCGAACGAAGAGAAAAGCTGCGGCACCGTCATTGAATACACGACACTTTCTACAAAGGTGAAAATCTATACGAACGGCGGGAAAATCGATGCCACGTAGGAGAGAGCGGTCGCACAAAAAGCGATACTTTAAACTGAACGTCTACCGATCAAAGCCGATCGAAGTTCTCTTAGACGAAACGAAAGCCTTCCTTCCGATTTATAGCCGAGATATTGAAAACTAACTGTATTAAGCTTGGTTTCTTTTCTTTTTTTTTTTTTTTTCTTTTTTTTTTCAAAGAAACCTCAATTCTATGTTGTAGCTAGAAATTTTTATTGGCAAATTTTCAAAATGCACGGAATGGATTTTTCAAAGAAAGAAAATTATTTGCCGGGAAATTATTTCACTCGCGATAACAATCAGGTCTGTTCAAAAGTTTTTCTTAGTTTTTTACTTTCGTTTTTATTTAATTGTAAAATTGTAAAAATGTATAAAATGTGTGTAATATATATAAAATAGCCGAACTATGATGCTCTTATAACTAATAGCATTTCGCCAGTAAAATAAATTTCTGCTCGTGTTCTTCTTTAGTCGAAATTTCTAATTCAAATTTACAAATTTTAATTTGCATGAATATGTAACAAATTTAGAAATTAAATTATAATTATAGAAATGGAATTAAAGCATCTATTATATTATTAAACATAAATATTAATTATATTTAAAAACATATAAAATATACATATTAAAATATTAAATTTCACAATATATATCATATTTAATATTAAAAGTAATCGAACATATCTATTATATTAATAAATCTCAATATTCAATGTGATCATATTTAATACTAGTTAGGTATTTAAAATGACTTCATGCTATATCTTGTGTCTTAAGGACAATGTCATAAATTATTTGACCAATATAAAAATCCGCATGCCAAAGCATACTACGTGAATGTACACATTTATACGAGCTTCTTTGATTCTTCATATCTCAAAAACTAAAACCAACCAGGTCGACGTAACTGATGTTTCATTATAGCCAATCATGAATCGTCGTTTAATATTAAATTTAATTCCAAAAACATACGAAGAAAGGTCTCATTTTTCATCAACTCCTTTCTACTCAAGAAATAAATAATACTTCTGACATATCCATTAAATTAAATTTATCCTTTAAATTAAATTATCCATTAAATTAAATTTATCCTTTTATACTCTTAATAAACTGCAACAACCCTTAGGTATAATACCAATTTCAACGAGTTACATACATACGAAACAACTTTCTATTCATTCATCCATCACGGTAACAATAAATATCCTCGAATAATTACGAAAGGAGATACCAAGCTCTTACATTTTAATATCCAATCGAAAGATATCCAATTTACCACGGTTGCGAGTCGAAAACGTTATTACGAGCCACGCGTGTTCGAGTGGGAATGTTTGATGGCATCGAAAACTACGATCCTTCATAGGAAGCAATAACAGGGGGATATTAGTAATTATGATAGGCATACGTTTCGATCGACAGTGTACGGACGTTGATCGATCACACATGACCGACAAATCAATGCGGTACGGCTGTTCGTCCGAGCTAATTTGACTGTCGTAATTAGCTTCGTTTATCGGTCCGTGTCACGTTCGTCGTATACTGGCCGCGGCAACGCAGTAATCTTCCCGCTGCTGCTGGAGCAAACAATTAACGTTGTTCCGGCAACTTTGGCGTGATTACAGCAATTTTCGCATGACAGCTCGCTCGTTTACCAAGGCCTGTAGCAAGGCAGCTATAATTTCACACCAGCGTCTACGAAAATATACAACGAGGGCTGGGCTGCAGTTCTCCTTTTTGGCTGGCAGGAATGTTTCCTCCTCGCAGAATTCTCCGGACTTGTGGAAAATTCGGAGAAACTTGCTGCGAGCAAACCAGATTGGATAAAAAAAAAAAAAAAGAACTAATTGGTTTGATTCGTTAAAAAAAATCTCCTTTTTCATTTTTGTTGACTCGTAAAAAGATTCACTTTTTTGTTTATTTATATTCTTTTTCTTCTTTTATTAATTAATTGTTGGTCCAATCGACTGATTTCAATCTTGCTAGCTGAGCAGCTTCCTCTAGGTATTTTTACCGGGTGACGCATTTCAATTTAGCAATCAACGTTGCAAACAAAACATCCGCTTCACTTTGTTACGAGAATATTCTTCCTCATAAATGGAACCGCTTCGTAAATGTTTCGATTGTATGTATTTCAAATGATCTAAAAATTCGTGAATTTTCACCAAAATCTTTATACTGTTTATAAAACAATCGAATATAGAATTCGATTTGAATGATTTGATTTTGATGATGAATTTATTGTCATTTGGTACAGTGTCATTTCATGGTCATTGGCTCTTTACCGTACATGTATCAATTTTGGTACAAAGATTACTATATACATATAATGCCTTGGTACAAAGAAACAAAATAATCCTAGTACCAGAAAATCTACAATCTTAGTGAACAGTATAAATATAAACAATAGTATTAATGGTGAAAATGGTAAAATATCTGCATAATACATTTTTATGCCAGAAAAATAACTTTGCAAATCAATAACATATCGTTATTAAACATGAAGAAGACTTGATATCGCGAAATCAAAGAAATTTATTTAGCGTAACAATTATTTGTAGATAATAAAATGAATAATAAACTAAAGGGATAATGTTGAAAAAAATAAATGCATTTTGAATTAAAGAATTCTTCCACAAATTAGAAATTAATAGTCATTTGACAAATTAAGAACGACTAGGAAATAAGTTTAACATTTCTAGAAATTATATTTGACCATTTGTTTCAACTTCTGAGAGTTTCACAGGTAACTGAAGTTATAAATTCATTCTCTCCTGACAACGAGATACGAGATCTCAAGACTTTAGAAATTATTTTGAATTTCTTGTGACAACAAATGCGAAACACCATTTTATGAAAAATAACGGACTAATTTACATTTTCGTTGTAAATTGTAGAGTTTCTATTAAAATAGCCCGCTATTTATCTGACAAATGATGGGAAAAATTACTAGAAGACAGTTAAATGCAGAGATGATTATAGTTACTGCTCCACGATTCCTCACACAACGATTTCTCAGTGAAATAACTATTCAAGAAATTAATATATTAGTTATTATATATATTACTGTATTAATATATATAATATATTATAACTATAATATATTATAATATATTGTATATATTAATGTATATAATGTATATAAATATATTAGTTATTATATTATATTAATTATTATATATATTAATATATATTCAGTGAAAAATCTTCAATTTTTTCTATGAAAATGTGCTATTATTACAAATTATTATGTCGGAAGAAATACTGGCAAATTTAACAAATAAACGTATTTTACTAAAATATCTTTCAAAATAACTTGCAATATCTTTTTCCACGAACATTAATCGCTCAAAATTTAGACACATATGCAGAATCGACTCACTCGACATGTACTCAAATTAATGAAATACATTGATTCTTATAATTATTATTGAATCTATTGTTTCTATAATAGTTATTGTGCTTGCTAGAAACATAGATTTCATTTATTTAATCTGCATAATTTTTTATATAAGAAGCGATAAATTAAATGATTAAGTAAAATTTCAAATCGCAAAAAGATTCGAATAATGAACAAGTTATATCAAATTTATGTTAATTTTATATATTGTAGATATATACATTGTACGTGTATATTATATATAAAATTATATAATATATTAAAACCCTTGTGTGAAATACTGTGTGCATTAAATAAATAAAATTTACATTTATATTAACTATAATAAGTATTTCAATGTTTTAATATATTAAAAAAACAATAAATTCAATTGGTATCCAAATATTAATATGGATCATTTATCAACCTACCAAAAAATATGTTTTTGTAAGACTATTATATATCAATGACTAGTTTTTTAATATCATGCTATGATATGCTCTTGAAAGAACCAATTAATTTTTTAATATAACGCTAACTTCACTTTAACAATAATTTTTCTTTCAATTGCGTTGCAGACGCGTTAATAAGTATATTTATTGTATTATTATATTTATTTATAAATACTATACTGCTTAATTTCCTGAACATCTCAATGACTTTATTAAACGAATGAATTTGGTCGAAGTCATTTTTATCAAATAAAGTTTAGTCAGAAGCAGGCAAATATGAATGTTCATTTGGAACATCAATGTCCATTCTAGTTTGAGCAATACTGTACAAACGAGGGAGAGAGAAAGAGAGAGAGAAATTAAAGCTGTTCTTTTAAATATCTCCAAACTTTAAATATCTCCTGGCTGTTCTTCAACTCACCCGATTTAATTAATCTTTTCAGTGATCATTTGCAATGTGACGTTTGCTTTCATCTTCTCGTTTCCTACGGATATAATAAACCATCGAACAGAAGGATACCGTCGTTTGTACATGAAAACGATATATCATGTCTTTCGAAGCGTTGTCGTTCCTCGTACGCTTTAATTGGAAACAGAATGCTTTGTCTCGCGGTGAATTTGCAGCAAATAAAATTTCAAGTATATGAATTTCAAGCGCACGATCGAGCGAAGCAAAACAAAAGAAAAGGGGAAAAGAATACTTAATCGAATGAAACGTGACACGATTAAAAAACCGGACAAAGGCTGAGAACGATGAAACGAAAACGAGCGTAGCACCGCGTGTGTTCACAAAACTTCTGTTGGCCGACTAATGAATAACTCTTCGAATAACAGGAAGGACATTTTATCATTCCCCTTGTTATTCAGGCCGAAACGAAAATGATAAGCTTCGCGTGGGATTTCGGCGAGAGGGAAAAGCTTTGTGAACGCATAAAATGTATAAGGAGAGCCGGAGGAAACAGGCGAAAGTTTATTACAGCCCGGTAGGGGAGAATCCTCGAGATGAGGGCTGAAATTAACAAAACAACTGAAACAAAGGAGAGCGAAACGAGTGATATACCTGTACCCAAGCGATTGAACAGTTAATAACAAGGGAAATGAAGGGAAGGAATTGAGTTTAGCATGAAACGTAGGAAGAAATAAATCTATGTACGTTGTATAATTACACTAATGTTTCTAAAATGCACTGACAGTTAAAAGTTAGCAACTTTCAAACTGAACATTTTTTTCAGTTGATATATAATATTTTAGAATATTGTATATTATATCATATTATTGTATATTATATCATATTATTATGTATCATATCTTGACTGTAGATATTTATACATGTATGAGACATTTGAAAGTGCCTATAATGCATTTGAATGTGGATAAAAACAAATTTATATGAACTGGAGTAATTTCTATAACTGTTCAAAGTTAAATTACTTGATTAGTTTAAATTTTTTAATTGAATTTATCAATTTCTATGAAAAAAATAATGTAAAACACAAAATGAAGCAAGTACCCTGAATTCTTATTCATTTCTTTAATTACATCTATAAAAATATAAAAATACATAGTCTAACTGTATTCGTTCATGGCTTTTGAAGACTACGCTTTCATTTTGTAAAATTATAATCGCCACTTATCTTTTAAATCTTTTCTTCTTTTTTCGTTGTTATTTTTATTTTTTTATAATCCATCATTATATAAGGATATACTTGTAAAATTCAGGTTTTATGGAAGAAAGAAAAGTAAAAACTTGCGAAATGTGTAGTGTGAAAAAAAAGAAGTGACTATATAAATTCCTCATCAATCTTTGTCTTCTTACGATTACGTCACAGCATATTTTCAATTATCCGGGATAATTGGAACGTTCCAACAATTGACTTTTCCGATTGTACGTCGAACATTGGGAGGTCAGAAGAAATTGGACATGACAAGTTGAATTAATGTTTTTCCATTGAAAAAATTTCTAGTAAAAAAGAAAAAAAATAGGAAAATGGTGAAAAGAGAAAAAACATAATATCAAAGAACGTAACATAATTTTCACATTCCTATAATATCGAATATCTATAGTCGTGTTATAGATACCTATAATAATTAATCATTATATAAAAATTCAACCAAGCTGGCGATCCTTGAATTTTTATCTCATTCAATTTTAACAAACAAAAAGGATTTACAATATTTTGAAAAGATGTTCGACATAAAATTTAATCAGAGTGCACAGTAATTACTCGTTTAAATTTGAGATGTTTTTTAATTTCTCAGAAACGTCAGACCGAGTTAATTTTGTAACTTTGTACTAAATTAAATTAAAAATTCCAAAATTAGGCCAGTTAGGAATGGCCACAGGAAGCATGAAAAATATGGAAACCCAAGTTTGAAAACATAATACATTTAAAACGAAGCTTTACTACAATGTTTTAGTAGAGCGAAATAAACATACATGGAAAGAAAGATAATACCAAAGGACGTTACATAGATTAAAAAAGATTATCATCGCAATACATCTTCAGAGTAATGCCTATTTATTTTGCATAATGTTTCATGGCAGCAAATGCAGGAGAAACCTAAAATTAACATGAAATTTTACCACCGGTTACGACTAAATGCATGTAAAGTAAGCACTAAATGCTCTACAAAGAAGTAAAGTGCAAGTTTGGGTAATGCTTGTGCAACATTAATATTCAAGGCTCGCATTAGAGCCACCCAGTAAATTGCTTTCTTTTTGTCTACTCCCATTGCCATTTTTCCTTTTTTTCGTTCTGCGTTGATAATTACATTAATAAATCAAGATTACCTATAGAGTAAATTTATTTCTATGACGTAACATTTCTTTTCAATAACATCTGCGAAGTTTGTGTTTTTGAGTTCCTTCAATTTAAGCTGGAGTATTTAAGATTACTAACATATTTACTATATAATATATTGATCACTAGTATGATCGTTAAATAGAAGTAAGAGTATACTCAAATACTTCTGTTGAATGATGACATTATTACCCCTATTTGTTTAATACTTCATCTTTAATATTAATATTATGATAAAATATTAATATTAAGCATATATCATACTGCGCTAAATGTATGTATATAATTGAAATGTTATCATCTATTTGAAACATGTGATAAATATTATTCTAAAATAAATTACGACGATATTCGTTACGGTCAAAATTGAGTGGACAGGTAATGGAAATAGATATGAATTAAATTTAGTGAAAGTAGTACTATTATTACGTACTTAAGCTATGTATCTTTATGTTACATAGATTATTTAGTGAACAATTGAAATTAATATTTACATTTGTATTGAAATAAGATATACTTAAAGGAAAACTTAGCTGATTTTCGAGGGACAAAAATAAGTGGACATGCAATAAAATATATGAGAAAAATAAAATTAATATTTAGCATGTCCACCCTTTGTTTTAATAATTGCTTCTAAACGTCGTGGGATGCTTTATCAGATTTTCAATGTAATTTTTATCGATATTTTCAAATGCTAATTGCAAATTTTTAAAACAATCGTTTTTGTTCTTTCGCTTTTCTGTCCAATACACTCCATAAATTTTCTATTAGATTCAAGTCCGGACTTTGTGCTGGCCATTCCAACAATTTAATATGTGAATCCTCGAAAAATTTATTGGTCTTTTTAGCAGTGTGCTTCGGGTCATTGTTCTGCTGTAAAATAAATTCTTCTTCGAGAGCCATTTTTAGAACTGCCTCTTCTAATTTTTAGAACTGCCTCTTCTAATTTTCGCATATTATTTCAATGTACTTGACAGCATTCATTATTCCTTCAATTTGTACCAAACTACCAACCCTATTCCATGAAAAACACCCCCATAACATTAATGACTTTTCAAATTTGATAGTTGGCGTGATGAACGGCTTTTTGTATGATTCATATCTTTTTCTACATAATCTTTTTTTTTCAATTGTTGCAATTCAAATTTGTTTTCGTCACTCCACATTATTCTTTTCCAGAATGATTTTGGCATATTTACATATTTTTTAGCAAAAACTAAACGTTTCTTTATATTTGTTTGATTAATATATATATATAGCTTACAGTATCTTAATCCCAACTCCTGCAATCGACGTCATACTGTTTTTAATGATACATTTAATTCTAACGTTTCTACAATATTTCGCGATGCGATTCTTGGATTTTGTCGACATTTACGAATAATTCAACGATCTTCCTTCGCGGTGGTACGTTTACATCCGCTACCACTTAAATTTTCAACGGTTTTGTGTGCTAAATATTTTTTGTAAATTTTTTCTACCGCACTTTTGGAAACATCGAACTTTTTTGCTATCACACGGCAACTTAATTGATTGCGGCAGTCCGATATAATCAAATAACGAATTTGATTTGAAATTTCTTTTCTTGCTGACATTCCGCTATTTCCTTACAAATAATCTGCCCTGTACAAAGCCTAAAAAACAACTAAACAGTTAATTTGATACCACAGCATAAGAATGGGAGCAACACTTCACATTTGTTTACATTGTTTGCCTTGGAGTAATGAAACAAACGAGTGTCTACTTATTTTTGTCCCTCGACAATCTGCTAACTTTTTCTTTAAGTATATCTTGTTTCAACACCAATGTATATATTAATTTCAATCATTCGCTAAATAATCTATGTACCATAAATAATATATAATATATAAAACTTAAGTACGTAATAATAGTACCACTTTGACTAAACTTAATTCATATCTATTTCCGTTACCTGTCCATTCAATTTTGTCCATATATACATATAAATTAATTTTTCGAACATTTATACATTTAATAGGGAATACTATGTCCCCAGTTATACTTCATAAAGGTATGTTCATACATAAGTATTGTATATTGTACGAAAAATTATGTATATCTGAGTAAACTTTCTTTATAACTTTTTAATAACTTTTTAATAAACAACAACCACCACATTTGTCTATTCAGTGAGATGATCTTGACAATGTATTAAAAAATTACCGAAATCGGACGTGACTTCCTTTTAATTACCGAAAAATGTGTTAACAATGTAACAGTATTAAAGAATTGAAGCTACGTAAGGAGCTCATTAATATTTAATTAAGAAACGTTATCTAAAAGAAATCTAATAGAAGTTGCAAACGCAAATACAATGTAGCTCATAGTTATTTGAATGAAGCTTTTCCAGTGATACAATCTATCTTTAAATTGACGAATTTTAACTTCTAAGATTAAAACGATTAGATTAAAGATTATTTCAATAAATCATATATTTTAAATATATTTTAACATAACATTTTAAATATATTTTAAATAACATAACATTGATTTGAGAAACTATCAATTATTAACAGAAAGATATGATTATATCCACAAAATATTAATAACGTTCTGATTTAAAATAAACCCCGTAAATATCTTCGTTATTTATTGCCAAGAAATAAAAGTCTCAAGAAAATAAGATCAGACTACGAATTTCGTATTCTTAAATGATAAGTGCCAGCGAGTGTATTTTTATACTTTGTACACAAAATGCAAGTTCAAATTCCTGGAAATGAAGCTAGAAGCAAGCAGGTAAATCAACCTCCTTCCTTCTGGCTTATAATATCTTCATTCTCAGAACTCTCGTAATCCTTCTATTCAAATAATTGTAAACAGCAAAATTTAACCAATGAAAAATTAAAAATTAACATACAATGTGCAGTGTAATAACGAGATTTAGCAATTACAATGGTTGCACAGTCGTAAAGCAAAGTCGTAAAACGACTGAACAAACGTGCAACTGATCGATATACGTTGCACGCAACCAGTTCAGTAAAGTCAAAGTTCTTTTAAACTGAAAACCCACTTTTTAGCCAGTTCTCTAATACATCACATAGTAAAATTTGTTTTTCCGTTGTTTAGCAACGAGTTCATCGTTTCATAAGCGTCTCACACACGATTTTATACGATTATAATTATTTTCATCAATTTCATTTCTAACATTACCATCCCGACTCATTAATAATAGACATATGTTCGTATACAAATTTTCAGATTTCGAGAAAATAAAATGTTTCTAAATTCTCTTCTATCTAGAAATAAATCTATCTTACTTAGAAATAAATAATTGTTAAATATTAGAAATTAGATATTTTTGTGTAGAATTTTTAAGTGTAAATCGTCACATTTGTAAAACACAGTTTATAGATTATTAAAAGAAACAACACATTCACTTTTAATTTTCAATTAGAGATTTTTCAATAGTAATTTAAGAGTGTCTAACCAAGGATATCGAAAATTGAAAATTCAAAGAATTGGAACAATTGTTAAATGAAAACTTCTCTCAAATACAATTTTAAATAACTATTATTTTTAAACGATTTTAAATAACTAATTAAAAAAAAAAAGAAATAATCCAAAAAACAATCGAAAACAAAATCAACAAATAAATGGCTAGTCTGTTTGTTTAAAAAAAGACACCGAATTAATACTAATTTAAAGTTAACGTGTTGTTCGTACTGCGATATTTTATTTAATAACGATAGCTTGTAAAGTAATGCACACGACGATGCGTAACAAAGTTTCTTGCCACGTGGTTTTGGTGACACCGCAGAAAACAACGGAAGCAACCGTTGACTACAATAGGGAGGAAAAACTTTACACGAGTGGAGTAAACGCAACTATTTTCCCATAAAAATTGAGGAAAGATTGGAAAAAGTTGCAGGCAGAATCAGAAAGTCAGAACTACATGACTAACGATAAGTTCGAAATAAAACAAAACTCGTCCTTCCAATTGCGCTACTTTAATTAAAGTTCGGGACTAATTTAACTCTTTTTCTTCGACTGTGTCTACGAGAATCCGCAACTTTCTAATCTAAACTTTCCACGATAAGCGTTTATTGTTTCCGTTAATACATCAGAATCACGTTCGAAAGTAAAACGAGCCCATATTTTCACTAAACAAAAATCTGACAGGAGAGAGATATTTTTCAATCAAACTTGGTTGGTTGAAAAATTCCGTTCTAACCTCGATTGCTCAAAACGACAGAAATTATGAAAACCGAACGATCGAGAGAAAGTCCAAAAATGTGTCAGTGGTGGTAACGGCAACTGTTCGTTAACTGAACAAACTTGCACCGTCGTTCAGAAAACGCGACAAAAATCTCCGATAAATCTCGCGACAACTTCACGGGACAACTTTCGAAGCGCATGACGCGAAAACATTTTCAAACTGCGTCTCGCTGCCCCGAAACGATGCTAATCCCACCTGGGCCGGACTCGTGCGGCACACGCGAAGCGGTTATCAACCGGAAAAAACAGCGAGAAAAGAAAAAAAAGAAGGAGCACTTTTACTCACATTTTTTGCTCTTCTCGGCGACGACGCCTCGCGACAACAAGCCGAGGAGGATGGCGATGGTGAGAAAAATCATGAGCTTGCTCGTCCCCGGTGCGTCCCAGCACCAGGGCGAGCCTCGTGACATCACGGACATATCACTCTCAGCGAGACTCCATACCGGCTTCCGCGGTACTTCCGCGCGTAACCACCGTGAACATAACCTCGTACATGAGAGTCACTCGCGGCGGGACTGGGTCCAGACCGGATCGGCTCTCGATACCGGAGCACGATCCAAACGAAGCGAATACGACCACGGCCGGTTAAACCGAACGCGATGAAACGCGCGAAATGGACGCACACGACCGACTGGTGAACCTCGTCGAGACGAGCTACCGGCTCCGGTGCTCGTCACTCGGACGCACGTACGCTATTGACATCGGTGAACACTCGCCGGATACTCGACTCACGGTGGCGGCCAGGTCGCGACGATCACCGACGTACGTGTTCGCGCACTCTCATGCGCGCTATCGATCCGACAAACCCCGCCAAAGCCCACGAACGCCGCGTACGCTCGCCACCGTCCTCCGCCAAGACGCCATGTTTGTGTACATGCGCCTTAAGGACCCGAAAGTGCGCTCCTTACCAAGCGATTTCTTCGCCGCCCCGTTCGAAAGTTCGTCGATCTCTCGATTTCGCTGCGACGGTTAGACGAGACCCCTTCGCGTCGCCAATTCCGCGTACCGGGCGGCCGTAGCGTCGTTTCGATGTATCGATCGCGCGCCGCTCACGTGACCAGCTATCGACCTCGCCGCGCGACCGCGTCTTCGCCGTGTCGGTTGCCAAACGGCCAATTTATCGCGCGTTCGTATCCCGTATCGCAATATTTTGAGCAGTTTACTTTGCAACGATATTTGAATTGCAGTTATTAACGAACTTGTGCGAGAGAGAAGTGTGTAAGGGAAGGAAGACGTTGCTGCTCGTTCGTCGTCACTTATCTCGTTCGTTTTGATCTCGACGTCTCGACGCCGATTTTCCCCGGTTTAAATCTTCGAGAGCGGCCAGTGGCGCCAAGCTTCGAGAAACGATTTCAGAATTGCGAACTGTGCCACACTTCATAACCTCTACAAAGTTGAATTTCCGCCAAATAACAGGTACGATATTTCAGTTATACTAGTTGTATGTTCTACGAATAAGGTTATTTACATGAATAGTATGTGACTTTGTAGATTGGAAATATCGAAATTCATTAGAAACGTTTTGTACATAGTAATGAACATAGTAATGAACATGTGTGTCTTTTTGTTTGTAACAAAATGTTGAAATATATTGCTTATGTACGACTGTGTTGACTGTAAAATATAGTTAAATACACATAGCCGTTAATATAAATAGTTTCTTTATGAAAAATTTCCCAAGAACCATCTCATCAACCTTCTTAAAAACTGTAGCAAAATTTATTAATCAAAATTACAAGATAGAATGATAGAAATTTATTTTTTACGAAGACTCGTAAAATTTTTTAAATAAAGTAACAATCTTTTTTTTACTCAATATCGATATATAAAATTCACGTATACACAGTAAACACAGTTACGAATAAAATAAATTTACGTTAATTTTATTAGAATAAAAACTGCCTTTCTACATAATACGTTCAGGTGATTTTTTTTTTTTTTTTGACAAAAAAATGGAAAAATTTTAATAAAAATGTAAAATTTTAATATGACACAATTCTATTTTTCTTTTTGGTTAATATTAGACTACATTTATATCAGATTCCCTATGAAAAATGAGGACGAGAAAATCCGATAGAATGGACTATTTGATGTTTTAATATGAATCCTTTGAGCTTCTTTTTTATGACGATAAAATTAGAATTTTTTCTACGTAAAAGCCAAAAATCTTAAAAAATACGTAAAAGGATACAATATGCAAAATTGATAGTAGTATTCTTAGTAGAAAATTTCTTCGGTAGTATTTTATAAAACGAATTAATTCAATTTTAGAAATATACTTAATCTAAAAAATAGAAATATCTTACATTTTTGGTGTTATCATCCTATATAATAGAATTAATAATACAATAGAATTTCGTAATATAAGAGAATTAAATTAATATTTACAATATTTTTACAATCATATTAAAATTTAATAGACAAAGATAGATAAATTGCAGCGCTATATTGCGTTTATTAAATTAAATTCTTCAGATGCTTATATTAGGAAACACGTTCTCTAATATGTAATGTGAATAATATAGAAATACTCATATACATCGAGAGAGTGTCTAATTATTATTTTAAATTGGAAATTCTTTATTGTTATTCTCCTCTTATTAAAACTTTAAGACTCATTCAAACTTTACAAATATTACACCATCTGCTTGCAAGCGTGTATCTTGTATTAAATACATAAATTTGAATTAAAAACTATAATAAAAAATATATATATATATAAAGCACTTAATACTGGGTACAAAATGAATAAATTGTTAGGAATTACGAATAGCTGTAAATGTAACATTTATTTTGATTCTTGTATATAGTGTTTCTCACGAATATGTCAGAAGTAGTAGATAGAACTGCAAATTAAATATTTTTAGTGTATAAAATATAAAAATAAAAAGCTTTAATTTCAATACAGAAAATCAAAAATCAATTGTTTCAAAAGAATGCAACAAATAACAATAATAATTAAGTATATTGAATTATATATAAATATACTTAAATAGTTTTTCAATTAAATACATGATATTTGGAAAAAGTTATGCACAATCAAAATTATATCCGAAAAACATTTCGTTTTTAAGTAACTAATTTTAGAAGTTCATTCCATAAACGAAAATAAATCGAGAATGTAGAATAAAATTTTGTAGTTCAGTATCAGCGTACTAGACGAACTTTCAAATTCGATTTTCTCGAAAATGAGATTACAAACGAAAAAAATTTCATTCTACATTTCCGACTTATTTTCATGTATAGAACAACCTCCTTTCCTGTGAATTAGACGAGTGCCCTGGGAATTACGCAAATTCACGTGTGCTTAATAAGTTTTCAAACTCGATTTTCTCGAAACTGAGAACACCAACGCAATACTGTTATTCTTGATTTTCATGTTATTTTAAATCATAGAATCTCTCAGTTTCATATATACCATGAATTTAGAATCTATGGTATCATAATAATAATATGAAATAACAGTGTAATAACAATTAAGAATAAAATATATAAATTTTATTTATAAATTTGTTGGGGAGCAATATTTCATTTACAATTCTTTTCAATCAATGTATATTATTAAATTCTGTTTTTTAATATTGGCTTAATATTGGCTATGAAAGAAAATTCCAAGAATTCATTTTATCTCCTATAATCTGCGGATTCTATAATTTTATTAAATTTAAAGAACTTTAATAACAGCTCAATGGTTTAATAACAAATTGAATTATCTGTATTTTTAGTTTTCTTTAGTATCTAGTAACATTACTTTCCTATTTATAAAATAAATTGCGAATCATTTGAATTTTAATATAAATTGTAAATAATATAAAAAATTTTTGATAAAATCGCGTTTAGTTTATATCTTTATAATTTTGCAAAAAAATTAACTTAATTTACACAATTGCATAAATTATTGAAAATTATGATTTTACAGTAACAACAAGAATATTATTCATTCAAATTCATAATTTTTATAAAAGAAATGATAATCCTTGATCAAAATTTGAGAACCAACCACTATTAGTATCATTTTCCAGAAAGATAAAAGCAGGCGCGAGCAATTTTCTTATATAAGTAATTGCGTGTTGTGATTGAATTTCACTTCATACCCGAGAATAATATCTTGTATTTTCTTTATTCTAAACCGCGACTGCACAAAACCACATGGCTGCACAAAACGTTGTATGAATCACGATTGATTTAATTCATCTTATCGTTTAGGAAGATAATCGCTTCGATTGCCAGTAGAAGAAGGTCAATTAGTCATAATTTTATTGGAAGATAGCTTGTACATAAGGTGATACACAAAATAAGATATTTACTTCGATAAGCAAATAAAACAAGAAAAAAGAAATCACGATTATTCAAGAACCGCAGAATTAATCATTTTTCTTACTTGTGCAAGTTCCTTTTGTTTCATCTACAGCTCCAATTGATCAATAGCTGTAAGTTAGTATTCAACACATTCTATACCACGTTGCTTTCGTATGATTTTCCATTTAAATCACGTACATATGCCACGGATGATGTATGTACATAAATCATCCCTTATTTTACGCACACTAAGAACATTTTAATAGAGAAAGTTTCAATGTTTCGTGTATCATAGATAATACGAATGACACGAAACGTAATTAACTATAGAATTATTAATTAATTATTAACAAATGGAATCTATTTTTTTCATTTATTAAATATTACACATAATAAATATCTTATAATTGTCACATAATATATCAAAAAGAGGCAAGAAATTTTTTCTGTGCGAAAAATGTGTGTTAATATGACCGATAAATAAACATATACTTGCATATATGTAAATCTGTCCGTAAGCTTCGTTATATTTCGTTTCCTTTTTCATTTATTTGTTTAACGTCATACTGCAGATTTGTCCGTCTTTTTAAACTTTTATAAACACAAAAATTAAAATTTGAATAGTAATTAGTCCATTGTATATCTGTGCAGTTTCTATTTGTCCACAAATGTATGACAATTCAACAGTCTATTAATCAGTATATTTAAACGAGATCAACTGTATTTCTATGCGCGAGGCGAACGCACGTGAGAGAGGAATAGAAGCGAGTACGTGGTTAGCGAACTTTCACAAAACACCCGTTATATCATATTGCAACAACACTATCGATAACGTTATCGCTGATGCGCTTCATTTTTATCCCCTGATCAAGGCCTTTTGACGTCACACTTATGAATATTCGTCCTAAAAAGCGAATTAAAATTCAAGTTTCTAGCTGAGCCTCACGACCATCGATTTAGGTCAACCTTTGACCGAAAAAATCCCTCGGAAAAAATGAAAATCAGCATGTAGTCTCGAATACCCGTTTCTATCCACATGTCGGATCTACGGTGGTGAATCGTACCCCTAGACCACAGGCTGACTGTTAGAAAACAGCAGAATCTGAAAGACAATCTACGTGGCGTTATCATTCGCGCAGTTGGCGCGATTGCGGCTTTACACGAGCACGTACTGTCCTGCCGTATTTCAGTGAAGTTTTAACTTTTCTGTGATTTTCTGGCGAAGTGATTATTTGCGTAATTGTACTGTCGGATGGAAGAAAGATCGCAGGACGTTCTTTTGATTAAAATGCACATTAATATTTTATACGAATACGTAATTCATACCATGTTGATAAGTTCGTACTACTGAATTTCTTAATATTATAAACAATTTCTTGCAACGTTTATATATTTTAAATATATTGAATATATGTGTATAAATATAAGTATATAATTTGTATATAATATTATATGTGAGCCACGAAAATGAAAATCAAAGTGAATCAAAGTGAAAAGTCAAAGGATTAACTCCACTTCCTGAATTCTTTTAAAATTTCAGTGCCAAGCCACTTGGTTAATATTTAACTTTGTAACGTTTAAAATAAATTTTCTTTATCGTTAAATGTAATCCCACTAAATAATAAAAATCTTCTTCGCTATGAAATTTACTTCAGAATGTGATTCTTCCATATATTATTTTATGCATTTTGTATATCGTTGGATGAAAATTACGACTGTAATAATACATTTTACGGCTTGCTAATACTTAAATTTAAATTTCAAAAATAAATGCATATTATTTTATCAATTTTTCTATTTTTCGTTTCATGGAGTTGATCGACTCGACAAATAATATCAAAAAATCATGCAAGAAATATTTAACTTTTAAATGTAACTGATATTTGTCATTGACAGCGAGTTCCCTTTTGCGTTCAACAATTTATGAAAATAGTCGACGTATTTCGATACAAAATAGGAAAGCATGATGGAAATGTCGAGAATGATATTTATTGAGGGATATTTTAATTGTGAAAATGAATACAAAGGGATTGCAGTTTCTATTATAACGATCTGAATGACATTATCAAAGTTATTAATCAGCGTGTGTTTGATTTACAATGAACGAATTAGTGCATAAATAATTTGTATATGAGACATTGAGTGTTTCGTGACCAGATAATTTTGAAAACGGAAATCCTATTACGTTGTCAAATTATGATACAATACGTACGTTTTACTACATTGTAGATGCACAATTAATTTCATTATTATTTTTTAATCATTGTTTATAAATATAGTTTGGTTGAAAAATCCAGTATAAACCATTATATAAACATTTTAATAAAAATGTATGTAAAAGACATATTTTTCTAAATTAATATTGAATGTGAAAAATGTTTTAATAAATGATTACTGTGATTACATAAACGACATAATAAATTTAAAATCTTTATAAATAAATTTCAAAATCTTTATATTTGAGTATACTTGTGTATATAATTATTAAGTTATTAATTGTACATTTTTATATTAATATATATATATAATTATGTTATTTAATAAGTTTCTCCTTAAGCATGAATTTAAGAAAAAAGAAAAAATTCACAATTTTAATAAATTCATTAAAGAAATTAAATTATGCAATGAAATATTAATGTAATATTTTAATAGAATTGCTTACGCTTACATTCTCATGCTACTATAATTATCATAATAACTAAATACATGCAATAGTATAGAATATGCAAAAATATATAAAATATCCAGAGTAAAGTATTTATTATAAAATTTAGCAAATAAAACGAATTCATTTAAATTCCATTTCTCTAGTTATAATTATAAATATGTAAGAACGCATAAATATCTAGAATCTACTAATAACATCGTAACTAATATGACATAAAATATTATAAAAAATATATATAAGTACAAATAGTCTATACTGTAGTTCTGAAATTATGAACCAAAGAAATAGCCATTGTGCATAAATCAAATGATGCATAACATATGTACGTAGTGTACGTATTCAATTCAAAAGTGGAAGCATTTTGAAAATTTTACAATTGTGTTCGCTTTTTTATATAGAGAAATAGATTTTTATGCCTACCAATCGATACATCTTTATATTTTGTAAAAACAAAGTATTTAAACACCTAGATCAAAAACATTACTTTAAAAATTATCTTTATTTTAATCTTGCAGAACTTATAAAGATATAACGCAATACTCATTTATGTTTTCCTTTACTCATACTTTACAATTACTTCTACAGAATTAAAGTTAAATTATTAAACTAATTAATTTTCAACCTAACTATCTCAGCACTTATTTTACAAAGAACAAAGAGATACATCGAGTCGTGCATATTACATTGCACTACCGACCAAAACTTTGAATATATGTATAGGTGTTCTAACTATACCTATGTACTTCTAATGTCAATAGTGATTCTTTTGCCCAAAGTATTTTAATACACTGAGTATAAAAAAATGAACATGTTTATCATTATATACAAAACAGACAAAAAATGATGAAATTGCAGAAATTGGCATATAATGAAATATTCTTGTACAATTATATATAATATAATGTAGTTAATATAGTATATAATACAGTATATAATGTAGTATAGTTAAATACAACATATAACAATTGTATTTTATTTTTGTATTTTATAAAGTCTTTACATTCTTTATATATTTTATATTTTATATAATTATGTAATATATTGTAATAGCATGAAATTCAACAACTGAATTAATCATATCTCTGAAACAAATATTTATTTGATGCACCTAACACTGCCAAGAAGCTAATGAGAAATTAAGTGACAATTCTGCCTATTATTAAACGTGAAAATTATTCATTACCATGATATGGGAATATAGAAGTATTTTAACAACATGACAAGAGATTTATTGATAATAAGTAATAATTTTTAAAAAGAAGAATCTCATTTTCTATCATTATTAGTGAGATGTTTTATGAGTTATTAGTTTTCTAATACATTGCAAACCAGGAAACATAACATTTATCCAAATTCAAATGGTTTTATATCCTTTTTAATATTCACATACATATTTCTAAATGGTAGAGTAGGTATTTACTATAAAATCCTTTATAATGCGAGGAATACATTTTGCATTACAACGAATCCCGTATTATACGAGACCTAAAGCGCAAAATGCTAGATTTAATTAAGTTCTTTCTGCCAAAACAGTAGTATTTCAGACAGTATAAATGTAACTTTTTTTCATTAGTTGTAGCAGGAAAAAACGAAAATCTAATGGTTATTGGAATCACTTAAAATTAAATCCCAGCGATTGCGCATGATAGGTACAATTTTCTTCATTTGCTACATTTTCTTTTTACATTATTTCACTCTAATCGATATCTTCTTAATTTTCCTTAATTTTAAAATGTTGAACTAAAAACTGTTCTTCTAGTGGTGTTTCAATAAATTTTCTATTTGACTTTTTCGTTGGGAAAATCTTTGAATCAATGTAATTAAACTAACAAAGTAGTAAACTGCATCTGATTGCGCCAAATGAATTCGAATCGAGCACAAGACAAGATTAACGCGGCAAAAACTTGAAAGTGAAATTTTCATCCACTCACGAAACAGAAACAGATTATTTTCAATTTTTATAAAATATGTTACGGTAAAAGTACAATAAAAGGGCATTTTTTCTAATTGTTTAAACTTTTTTTTTATCAATGATACTCACCTTATTTTAATCGTTCTAAAATATTATATATTTATGTACAAATGGAAACAACGTGGGAGTCAAAATATTAAAATATGTATCTGTCAAAATATTAAATATTAAAATATTAAAATATGTATGTCTGTTTTTGTTGTTCTTGTTTACCTTGTATGTTTCAGGCAATACACTTATATACTACCACTACCTAAGTATATAAAGCCTTTCGAATTATACAAGAGCAATCACAATACTTGTTACAACAAATTTCACACAATACATGAGACACCTTTTATATAATAACAAGTAAATTCAAAATCTGTCATTGCACACACATATTTCGAAATCACACGTTCGAGAGATTATTGTGTACATTTCTCTGTAAAAGTCTTAATGAATTAATTAATTCTTAATATACTGAAACTCTTATTGCAGTTAATAAAACATAAATTTTACGAAACGATAAAAATGTACAAAATTAATCTACATTTGATGCAACCCTTTGATTTACCGAATTACTTAGTTTTCGTGCGTAAAAATATGCACACAACTATTAATTAATTATTAAACTGTATAATAAGTTATCGATGTTAAAAATATACGCATTCAACTTTTTAATAAAAGAAGCTTGCAATTAATAGTGTAAATGTTTAAAAAACTATTTACCGTATGAATGTTGTATAAAAGTATATTTGACATTCTCTTAAAGAAATTACGCGATTTAAGCAATAAACGTCTTGAATATGATTCATTGCACAGTTTAAATAAATAGTAAGCATCTTAATATACTGTGGAAATAGAAACAATTAATTCAATATTTAATATAACATAAAAAAAAATTTTTCAAATTTAATATAACAATTAATTATTGTGAACAAACATATAGAGCAACAATTTCTCAACATGAACATTCGAACATTAACAAGAATCACTTTGATGTATATTAATTTTCCCACGTATATTTAAACCTTGCTATTGTCAAAATTAACGAGCAAGGCTTATGTACATACGTATAATTCTGAAACAGTCTTTACCACAATTACCAGCTTTTCTTTTTCTTTTTTTCTAAAAAACACACAAGTTTCAATCACGAAACTCGATACTACCACGTGAAAGTGAATATATCTCTTCACCGTTGCAGCAAATATGAACGTGGAGAACTTCAGTGTGACTGAAGTTCTCCTCGCGGCGATATTCATTATAAATACTTACAGTCAATTCGCATTGTTTCTCACAAAAACTCGTGTCACGATGACACGATAAAATTCCCCGTGAGAATTTCGCAACTTGTTGTGTCGACGAATATCTGGGAACATTCACGACAGACAATCGACGCATGATTCGTTCGCTCTTATTGTTAGTTCGATGTACAACACGATTCCGTGTCGCTGTTTTGTTCGATCGTTTGTCCGATATAATTTCACAAGGAAAATGTCAGAAATACCCGATGAAAAAGTTTCACGTCCGTCTGTGCAAACGTATGTTTCGAAATGTATGTTTTAGTGCTCATTGTCGATTTAAATAATCAACAAATAACACACTCATTCGACATTTGAATATATATTTTTTTTTATAGTGCTTTAATAGTTATAGTTTGTAATGTTTGATAGTAGTTACAAATAATTTTTTCACGATGTTTTAATAGTTATTAATTTATTCGTTTTTCATAGTTATTTTAAATAGTGTTTTTAGTCTTGAATAATTATTTTTTTCCATATTTCTAATCGTATTTCTTATTCAAATACTTGAAATAAATATTTGAATATTTAAATACTTGAAATAACTCGTTCAATTTTTATTTATTTATTTGAATAGTGACTTTATTTGTATGTACACCGAATGAAAATAAATCAAGTAATAAAAATGTTTAACTAAAAACTAGATCAACTAATAAAGATAGTCTTAGAGAAATAAAAATTACGTTAAAAATAAAATTTTTCTTAAAATAATATAACAACATATAGTCGTGATAATATAATGGCAAACAATAGATCACAAAGTCATCAACAATGATTAAACTAAAGCTAAATAATTACAAAATTGTTTCACAACGAAATTTAAAGAATCTGGTGAATCAAAGTTTAATCGATATTATGAATTGAAATCTATATTGTGAATATAATTGGACCGTTTCTCATTAGCAACAGTGTAATATAAGATATAGCCTACATTGCACGAGAAATATCGACTCAAATAATTTGATTATAAATTTTAGAACTATGTCTCAAACTATATTTTTGCGCTTAAAATATTATTTCACTCCAGTTCAGTTCGAAATTAGCCAGCCTCGAGTACAAATCTTTTGACACGATTCTTAAAGTTCTAAGCAAAAAATGCTATCCTTTCCTTTCCATTTATTTTCGTGTGTCGCTATTTTATTTATTTTATTTATTTCACGTGTGTTCAAAAAGTTTCACGACATGTATAAAATACGATAGATTATAATTTAGGATCTTGGACTGGAGAGAGGGGATTATCTAGTTCACCTAAATACTAGTCTTTCACTAAAATTAAATACATACAATAATTTATAATATAATTATAAACTAATATAATTATAAATAATAAATAATCTAATTATATTAGTTTATAATATAATATTATACTATTATATTATACTATAATATTATAGTATAATATTATACTAGTTTATAATATAATATAATATAATTATAATAATATATAATATATTATATTATATTAGTTATAATATAATATAATTATATTATATTAGTTTATAATATAATATAATTATAATAATATATAATAATATATAATATAATTATAAACTTAATTCCCATTAAGTTTTCAATTTAATTAAATTTAATTTTTAAATTAAAATCTGTCATAAGCAAAATTCACCGGTATAATAGTGTTTACAAAACAAGTCTCACGATCTGAAGGACAGCTTCATGTTCACGTTCGTATCAACATGATTCGGATTGGCATTACTCTGACTCAACTTACGAACGAGGAACTCGTATCGCGAAAGCCGGGTCATCGAGTTATCGTGAAAGAACGTACCCCCGCGAGTATGAGCATATATAGGTGAGTAACAGTGAGAATTGATTGAACTCGCTATCGGAATGTTTGTTTAGGTCGTATCGAAAACAAACACCGACATTCATCATTGTGGGTGAGCTCAGTGATGTTATAGCCCGGGAAAAAACGTGGTATGGGTCAGTGTATGCTTGGACACAGTGCGTACATCGGTGAACCGAACGAGATTTTTACGATTGCTCGGAGATCAAAGACGATGAAAGTGAATATGAGTTGAGTTGCGATTGTTCGGTCAATTTTATGACATTTTCACGTGAAAACTACATTACACGTGTGTATTTTTGTGCTGTTAATTTCTTGATTCGTGAATGTGTAATGTAATGATATATATATATATATATATATATATATATATATATATATATATATATATATATGTATGTGTATGTGTATGTACGTTTGAAAACCGCGAGATGAAAGTTGAAGAACAGTGCAGCATAAATACACTTTATCGACTGTTTCAAACGTGCTCGTGTATTATGTGAAAGTATGAATTCAAAGATCAAGGTAAGAATGGATTAAAATGAGTAGATAATACAGAAAATGATAATGTTCGTCTGATTAGATGAACAGAGATATGTAAAAGGACGATAAGGCGATTAATGTTTATGTTTCATTGTAAACATATGTGGATTATACTTATTTAAATGGCGCGAAGCACACAGGTAAAGATACAATTAGAATTGCAAATGTAATTTGTTTCTTAACAAAGCGACTGCTCGAAACGATACTTTGAAACAATATAATGCAAAAGATATATTTATAAAATCGACGTTAATTCGGAAGAGTTGCAGACTTCGATGACTCGCATCAAATTGAATGTCAATCTTTACTTCAATCTCTCTGCCGAGCTTCACTTATTGCTCTCAGATTGCGATCTTATCATTTCTAGAGAACCACGAGGATCCTTTGTATCTGTTTTATGTTTCTCCTACCATGCAGTACCGAATTTCTTTGCAATAATATTATTACACGTTTCCCAGTATTTAACCTCTTGCGCTGGCAACTGATTGCGGACCATAACGAGTGACCGAACCAATTATACAATAATTCGTCGCTATCTTTCTGAACCCGTCGGTATGACATCACTGGATAGAAATGACTAAGAACTAATAAACTTATCATCTGTTTTACCTGGGTTACATTTAAATATACTTGAAACTGAGAAAACGTTGCAATTTTGGAACAAAAAAATTCTCAACATGCGTGGCACGTCATTCCAGCACAAGAGGTTAATAAAGAATGACTTGCAGCATAAATCAATATAAAACCATTTGTATTTGAAAAATAATAATTGACCTTCGCAAAACCATCTAGAAACAAACTAATTACACTAAATTCTCCTCGTAACATTGTGTATTTCAGCCACTTGCGCTGGCAACTGATTGCGGACCATAACGAGTGACCAAACCAATTGTACAATAATTCGTCGCTATCTTTTTGAACCCGTCGGTATGACATCACTGGATAGAAACGACTAAGAACTAATAAACTTATCATCTGTTTTACCTGGGTTACATTTAAATATACTTGAAACTGAGAAAACGTTGCAATTTTTTGACAAAAAAATTCTCGACGTGCGTGGCACGTCATTCCAGCGCAAGAGGTTAATAGAGAATTACTTGCCATATAAATCAATGCAAAACCATTTAGGTACGTGATTTGTATTTGAAAAATAATAATTGACCTTCGCGAAATCATCTAGAAACAAACTAATTACACTAAATTCTCCTCGTAACATGTGTATTTTAACCACCTGCGCTGGCAACTGATTGCGGACCATAACGAGTGACCAAACCAATTATACAATAATTCGTCGCTATCTTTTTGAACCCGTCGGTATCACTGTACAGAAATTATTAAGAAACTATTAATAAACTTATCATTTGTTTTACCTGGGTTACATTTAAATATACTTGAAATTGATTAAGAAACTTTCTGACGTACATCTGTTACACTTACACTAACTCGACAATCCTCTCAATTAATTAATTCGCTCTCGTATATATAGATCGTTCTCGGTTGACCAATCCGAGGCTTATCGGATGCAACGTACGAAAAAGCAACAAATCATAACGCGCGAGCAAATCTCATCTCGCCGCGTGCCTCCATTTCCGCGACTGAATCTAATCGTCGTCTATGAATCAAGCGAGATCCAGCGAACACGCGACGTTAATCGACACGCGGCTCTAAACGACACGAAACAAGAAACCGTCGGATTTATTAAATTAGCGTTCCCATGGTTACCCGGTGGTCAAGGAAAATCGGCGTTCCGTAGAGACGATCGAACTCGGAACTGTAGCGTCGCTTCGTCAAACCGGACACGTCGGATCGAAGACTCGCGGCGATCCTAACCTGCACGCGATACACGCTAGTTCTCACGTGTCAAGAAACTGTTCGAGGAACGTGGATCGATGAGAAGTTTTTGTCGTTGATCGTTCGATTTATCGGTTTAACGTTCTATGGTCGAGCGTTCGAAGTCGACACAGAAGCCGGGCAAGTGTACGTATAATGGCTTACTCGTCGTCCCAGTTCGTTGTCAGACGTACCCGGTTCCATTCGCGTCTAACTTTGACGATGGAACTTCATTATTGAAGCGAGATCTCGGTTGGTGGTTTGCAGTGGCTTGTGTTTGGACGAATCTTTTCATCTGTGTACAAAGTCCTGTTATTTGGGTGAGAAATTGTAATTGAAACGGTAGTTGAAGTTGTTACGTGTGTGTGAATTTGTTTTCCATTGGGGTTCAAATATAAATTGAATTTATGTAGAAAAAATGTTATGAAAGTTGTTATGTGTATGAAATGTTTCCCATTGGGTTCAAATATAAATTGAATTTATTTAGAAAAAAATTAGACATTAATAAATACGACAAACATTTAATTTCTGAATATATATTTGTTTCTTTTACTTCATAAAAAAGGTAGCTATATATTTAGATCATTTACTTTCGAAATTATTAAAATTATTAAAATAAATTGATTAACCCTCATATCGAAGGTACAAAACAAATTTTGCTCATTGATTTTTTGAAAAATTCATTTTCATTACTTTAAACTGTAAATAACATTATTAATTTTTAATTATTACTAAAATATATTTTTATTATAAAACTATTATTTCATTATGTTAATTAAAAATTATATTTACATGCATATAAATAAATTTATATTTGAAGAAAAATAAAGTGTCGATATTGGAATTGTAAAACTTGTGAAAATAACGAGTGTCGGATTCTTTCTGTTTCTGTTTCTGTGATCACAAAAAACACACGTGCTTTTAGGAAAATCAATACTGACTTTTATTGAAATAAAAGAGTAATTATGTTTACAAGGTCGAAAGTGAATAAAATACCTTGAAGGTACGAAATTTATTTAATATGTTTTAACTTTTCTTAATTAAAATAACGCAACATCTTAGGAGATTAGTAACGTAACGGCGTATTAATTAATTTAGAGTATTCTATAGCAACCAATCTTTAGCCGCTTTTGCGGTATGCTTTAGATCTCGATCTTAAAAGGCTTGAGAATTCGGCAGCTAAATTCGATTTTAAGATACGTATCTAAATTAATTTTTTAACAATTCTGTAACCTCATGAATTGCTTAATAAAATATTTTTTGTGTCTAGTTCTATAATTTTTACATTTATATGTAAACACATCTTTTAAATGCCATAAATATTATGCTATAACATCATATTATTGTCTAAATCTTAATGATTATTATACTTAATATAATTCATAAATCTCATAGTTTAGTTAGACACATATATTTACTTTTTATTTTCGCTGTATGTACATACTGTGTATGTGACAATGTAATAAATTCTCATTATGAATAATAACGAAAATTATCAGGCAGCCTAATAAATATCAATTTGACGTCAATGATTTCCATGGGAGCAGTTTTTATCATTCACCCGTATACTCAATTTTACTTGTTATTGTTAATAATGCCCATATATATTATGCGTAGTATCCAGATTTATTACATTGTCCATACCAAATATATGAACAATTGTTTATTTTAATCGCACTGTTTCGATTCTAATTATCTATAGTATATTTAAATATTTATTAATTATCTATATAGTATATTTATTAATTATAATATAAATATTTATTAATTATCTATATAGTATATTTATTAATTATAATATAAATATTTATTAATTATCTATATAGTATATTTAAATATTTAAATAATTAATTATAATATATTAAATTATTATATAATAATCAATATTAATATTAATATATTAATTATAATATAATAATTATTATTATTTTATAATAATTAATACTAATATATTAAAATATTTAAATATTATCTAATTATCTATGTATATAATATATTTAAACATTCATAAATAGGTGACTCTAGTTTTATACGTATTTTATTTTAGAACACTAAAATAAATTCTGATTGCTAGTTTTTAAAAGTATAACGAGTAAAGCAACGTCTTCAGACTGAAATAGATGTTTTAAGTCTGAAACATTTTTAACTTAATAAATATACAAAAAAAAAATTTGCAACTGAACTCACCGAAGTTTAATTTATACAAGATGGCGATATCTCTTTGCGCAAAGATCCAGAATTTCATTCTCAGAAAATAACGCTGACCAATTCCATTTCTATGCGATTCTAATCTAATCACGAACCCAAACTCTAATCTAACCAAAACTGAGATCTGCATCGGATCTAGCGCAGCTCTTGAAACAATTTCACTACAGATTTCACAACTGGCGATAACTCTCGAAACAAAGTTTTTCCAAAATCAAATCTGGTATTTTTGAACTTTAATTTTAGCTATTGTCAGTTTATTAGAATTTCGGTTATCACTTAATTAATTTTTATTTTTATTTTCACGCAGTAGTCACTGATTTTACTCGTACAAATATTTTACAATGACTATAAATGAATATAAAATGAATATGATCGAGAGAAAAGTTCTACTTGACTAAAGTAATTGAATAATACTATTTTTCTTTCTTTCTACAAATGCACAACGTATCAAACGATAATAATAAGGAATGGGAATACATTCGTTAATGTACCACAATTATTGTTGCTAAATTTAAATTACAGATAATAGTATCTTTTCAATTTTCTGCGTCCTTCACTTTTATAAATTTTAGTTAGGGTAGTGCGGCGGTAGATGGTAAAAGCGACAAATTATTGTATACGGTCTGGTCACTCGTTATGGTCCGCAAGTGGTTAAATTGCAATTGTGCACGAAAATCCACTAGTCTAATCTGATCTTGTTTGTTTCAGATTTAATTCATTCACAAAAATATCCAAAGATCAGTGAAATTGCACACGAGAATTCGTCTACGATGTTCTGCCTAAAAGGGAGGAACAGCGGCGACGCGAAACTTAAAGAAATGTTGAAGCAGGATGATTTCGGCTGGTGGTTGAACAACGAAGACAATCTAAAGTCGCCCAGAACCGGTCGCAGTAAAGATCGTCAATCTGTAGGATCGACCGAATCGATGTTCTCTTGCGTGGACTCTGACGATAGCGACAGTTATTTCCTTGCACAGGAATTCAAACAAGAATGTAACGACAATTACGAAAAGATAGAGCTAACGTCGTTAATTAACGAGGATTTGGACATAAATCTTATCGAACAAGACGCGATTGAAAACGACACGGTAAGTTGATGTTATTTGCTCTTTTGGGAAATTTAACTTTATTTGCTATTTCTGAAATTTGAATTCGTGATAATTAGAAAATTAGGTCGTATTAACAAACAAATTAATTGACTGAATGAAAATCTAGCTGTGAGAAAGATATAGCAATTTTAATTCAACACGTTGCAATTTCTAATATATCGTATCTTTTTAATTTTAACATAACTGAAGCTAGAATTATTGTACTGAAAAAAAGAGGCTTCAACATGAATTTTTAATAACCATCCATGAATCATATGCATATATTGGAATTTTTACTAAAACAGATAAAATAATATATAAATATAATATATAAATAAATTTAAATTTATTAATTTAAATAATAATATATAAATAAATTTAAAATATAATATATAAATAAATTTAAAATTATCAATATATAAAATATTTAATATTTCTAAAATATAAAAATTTTATCTGCAAAATAAATTTAATAAATTAAATAATAAATGGCAAAGAAAATACCAAAGTATAAAATGTTAAATAAAATGAAGAATTAAAACGAAATTCACCGTACCCTCATTTTATAATTATATAAAAAATTACTAATAAATTAGATTTAGATAATATATAAATAAATTTAAAATTGTCAATATATAAAATTATTTATAATTTAATATTTCTAAAATATAAAAATTTAAACTGCAAAATAAATTTAATAAATTTAATAAATAATAAATGGCAAAGGAAATACCAAAGTATAAAATGTTAAATAAAATGAAGAATTAAAACGAAATTCACCGTACCCTAATTTTATAATTATATAAAAAAGTTACTAATAAACGAGATTAGATTCAAATATAAGATAAAATGATATTAAATTTATTGAGAAAAAAATTATGTACATTAAAAGTATTAAAGTCAAATTTAATAATGCGCAATAACTTTTAAAGTGTATTAAATTTAGATTTATAATAATAATTCTAAAAATTAAAATTATTATAATAATTAATCCGTTTGAATAATAATTTAAACTAAAGTTAAAAAAAAATTATTCTACAATTTAATGAGTTGAATGATTTATGGACTCGCTTCGTTATTTTCGAACAGAGAAAACCCAACACGACGACTAAGGCCTCGTTAACTCATTAGAATTGGAGAATAGATTGGTTATGTCAATAGCGTATAACGTGCCATAGCCTATGGGATCACCTTTTAGTGAAAGTTCTATTTCAATGAATATTTAAACAAAACGCGAGTTGACAAATGATTGCGAACGAATTTGTCCTCGTCTTGAGGCTAAAAAAATCTTGAAGCCCAATGGAAAGGAAAACGAGAGAGTTTCCTTCTATTTTCCATCGGCTCGGAAGGATAGTAGAGAAATCGTTTAACCTCCGATCGGTACTGATCGTCTCCTGAGAATTCTCCGATAATCTAGGGGTAACATTGCGTTCAAATAGACCACCAAGGACAGTCCCTTAAGAGTCAGCGTGCACTAAGCGTTACGCTGTATTATAAAATCATTTGTTGCACGCGAACAATACTATTATTATTATATATTGTTTATTATTTATTATTATTATATTGTTATATTTTATTATTATATTAATATTTATATTAATCAAATAATAATTATATAATAAATAATACTATATTAATATAAAATTATATTATTATATTTTATTATTATAGTCTTATGTTTATACTTAAAAATAATATAATAATATATAACAATTGATATAATAATAATATTGTTAATATTCATATTAATATAATAATAGTATAATAAATAATATTATATTAATATAAAATTATATTATTATATTTCATTATCATAATTTTATATTTATACATAATAATAATATAATAATATATAACAATATAATTAATATAATAATAATATAATAAATAATATATTATATTAATATAAAATATATTAATATAAAATTACATTTAATTATATTTTATTATAAAATTAAATTAAAATATATTAAAATTGTATTTAATTATATTTTATTATATTTTATTATTATAATTTTATATTTATACATAATAATAATGTAATAATATATAACAATATAATTAATATAATAAATAATATTATAATAATATATAATATAAAATTATATTATTATATTTTATTATTATATTAATATTTCTATTTATTATTTATTATTACATATAATATCGTAATATATTACATATAAATTTTATGTATAATAACTTTGTGCGTGCATACGTATATACATACGTATACTTTTCTTCATTCATAGCGTCGTTTTCTAAGAAAATATACTCTGCGTCTATTTCGTTAAAAATTGCCTTGGTACTTGATCAAGTTTCAAACTCGACATGCAAAAAAGTTGCACATCCTGTTGATTATTCTTTTCTGTCGCGTCTTAAAATTAGCTTAAGGTTCAACTTGATAAATTTTCAGACTCGATTTTCTCGAAAACGGGGCGTTTAACCTGATCGGTTGTATACCTCATAGTCATAACTTGTTCATTTTCAAAATGGTCATTCAAGGAATGTTGTCGTTCACGCATGAATACTTTAAAAAAAATCCATTAATTATATTTCCAAATAAAATAATAAAAAATTTAAAGAAACGTGTGCTTGTAAATGTTATTTTCGTTCTAGATCATTCAGTCTTTCACAATTTCGGGAACGCTATTTATTCACTTGAATCTCGTTTTTTTTTATTCACTTGATCTCATCAACAAGTACATAGTACAAGCTTCGCCTTTTCGTATTGTGGGATGGGCAAATTCTGGGAAAGGGCTCAGAACTTTCTCCAATGCTCAACAATTGTAGCCAAATGTCCCAAGTGGCGTCCTGTGGCGAAAGTTAGGCCCTCCAGGTCTAGCGCTCAAAATATTAAGGGTATGGTTGCGTTTGTGTGTGTGTGTGTGTGTGTGTATGAACGACGAATGTTTTGTGCAGACGAGGAAGAGAGTAGCGAGTCGTCAGTGAGTTACAAAGAGTCGTCTGTTACAGAGAGTTTCGATCATTATCAGAAAGAATATAGTTAGTCTAGGGAGTAGCGATTAAGAAAGAATAGTGGTTAATATGAATCCTTCAAATCACCATTAAACAAAATTCTTACTTTTAACTTTGAACAAACTACCTTCTTATACGAAAATTCCTACAGTGTATTACTTTGCGTTTTGTATATTATTTCTCAAAATGTACCAAGCAGCTTATTGTAACAATCTGATGAACCGGCTATTGACAGTTTTGGTAATTACAGGACTATTTCGCGCCATTTCAAACGGAAGATGATGGGATACGGTGCTCGACAGATTTGAAGTCGCAGCAATCGCACGGCATATGCTACACCCCGGAAAGGCTGGTCAGATCTCAGAACTACCGGATACTAACGCCTTCGCCTCGCTATTTATCCATCTCTCAAGTGAGAGACATGGCAGAAAATCCATGGAAAACGTCCTTGTGCCGCCGGGGATTGAACTATCTTATCGACTCGAACCAAGATGGTACGTATATCTTGCTGTTTAGAAGAGAGAGAGAGAGAGAGAGAGAGAGAGAGAGAGAGAAAGAGAAAGAGAGAAAATGTTGGGCCAGTTCCGATATTTGCCGAGCGTGCAACAGCGGATCGCCATCAGCTAACTTGAATATAATCCGACTATTGTGCCTGACCTAGTAAAGTTTCGCGGTTTACCAATATGTGAAATCGGCTCGCTTCGTGCTCGTTAGACGTACCTTCGCCTGTACTCTTAAACTTGCTTCACGATCGTACATCGAATACGTACGAGAGAATCTCGGAATTTTACGACACGGTTTATTAATTATCTGTGACGGTTGAAATTTCTGAAAAATTGATTAAATATCCGAAAAGAAAATATCATGTACATCCATTTTTAATGTTTCTTTTAAAATTTAAATAGTTAGTATTAATAGTTATGTTAATATTAGTAATATTAGTATATGGTATGCATATTATTAGTATTAAGTTTTAATTATCTCTGATGATTGAAATTTCTGAAAATTAATTAAATATCTGGAAAAAAAAATATCATACACATCTTAAAGATTTCTTTTGAAATTTAATATTAATATTAGTATTATATAATATTAGTAATGTTAGTGTATATTATTAGTATATATTATTAGTATTAGGTTTTAATTATTTATAGTATATATTATTAGTATAGTATATATTTATAGTATATATTATTAGTATTAGGTTTTAATTATTTCTGATGATTGAAATTTCTAAAAATTGATTAAATATCTGGAAAAAAAATATCATACACATCTTTCTTTAAGATTTCTTTTGAAATTTAAATAGTTAGTATTAATACTTATATTAATATTAGTATTATATAATATTAGTAATGTTAGTATATAGTATATATTATTAGTATTAGGTTTTAATTATTTCTGATGATTGAAATTTCTAAAAATTAATTAAATATCTGGAAAAAAAATATCATACACATCTTTCTTTAAGATTTCTTTTGAAATTTAAATAGTTAGTATTAATACTTATATTAATATTAGTATTATATAATATTAGTAATGTTAGTATATAGTATATATTATTAATATTAGGTTTTAATTATTTCTGATGATTGAAATTTCTAAAAATTAATTAAATATCTGGGAAAAAAATATCATACACATCTTTCTTTAAGATTTCTTTTGAAATTCAAATAGTTAGTATTAATACTTATATTAATATTAGTATTATATAATATATAATATTAGTATTGGTGGTTATATTGATATTATATTATAAAATAATATTGTATATTAATATTAGTTATGTTATATGTTATATATTAATAGTTATAATTAGTTTAGATACAAGCGTTGCACAAAATATCCTCGAAACGATCATATTAGCTTCTCAAATAAATTATTCACCATTGCATGAAAGAATCTTTGCTATTTGTGTTAAATCTAATTGTTAAGGAAAATCTATTTCCAACGTAAAAAGATTAAGCATCGGTCAGCTTACTTTAGCGCTGGAATCTAAAGAAATTTAAATAGTAAAGTCAGTCGCTTTCTAAAAACAATTAAAATTAAATTAAACTAAATTGGGTTTATATTCTGTTCATTCAGGTGCAATGCAGCTGAAAGCTTTCATGAATCCCAATCCGAAAGAGATAGTGGTGCCGACGATCGACTTGCATCGTCGGAGAAAATACGAACGTGTCTACAACATTAGTAACGGGACGGTTGCTGATAAAAACGAAACGAAAAAGGAAGATGTGTCGAATGGGGAATCGAATACGGAAAGCCCGAACATGTTCGATTGTTCGTTCAACAAGAGATCAATTTACGAGAGATTAAACGACACGTGGGAGAGCCGCGACAAGTTGAGGACACGTAACTCTTTCAGTGCTTGCTCTGAAACGAGCCCGTTCGAAGACACGTCCAATATTCAGAGTAACGATTGGACCTCCAACACGCACACTTTGAATATGCAAAGCTCTTCTCTCAGTGATGAGTTGGCGACGACGAATTACAAGATTGATGCCACACAGGTTTTATTTCTTAAATGATACATTATAAGTTGAAAAGAAACAAGAATAAATTAATGTTGGTTAACCCATTAAAGAACCAAGCAGTATCTTATCGTGATATTACATAGGACATTTAAATATCTTGAAAATTCATTAAATTGTAGAATTTAAATGGAAAATAATATTAGAAAAGATTTGAAGTGAATCTTTGGAATTGCAAAGAATTGCAAATGAAATGTTGATTGAAGAATTAAATGAATAAAATTAATTCATAGTAATTTAAACAACAATTGTTTTCTCGTTCCTTCGTATTGTGCTTATTCGTCTTTTTTAATATCCTATTATTCTTAAATTTCGTGCCAAAAGTCATTTACTGAAATAAGAGTAAAGAAGTATGATAAAAATGTTATTTATTAAGTTATGCGTAATAAACATGGAAAGTAATTTTACGTAGAAAATCTTTTTTCGTAGAAAATCCTTAACTTGTTCGATGGATAAATTTCATCCTTTTAAAATAATTTGTTATTTATTATTTTAAAAATTACTAGGAATAATAAAAAATATTAATACTCATTTATTTTTTGTCAATTTAAAAATTACTAGTCAATGAGAAATAAAATAAGTTAAATTAAGTGTTTTCTTTATAGTTTTCTTTGCGTTAATGAATAATTATTACTTATCACTTTGAAAAATTTCATTTCGGTTTCTTTTTATTTTTAACAGGGAAAATGTTCTACCACCAACCAGGCAGTGTCAGTTTTCAAAGCGCTCGACACAAATCCCGAGGAAGCTGCGGTCCTTCTCGAAGAAGATCGTTTCTACGACAGCATGTCTACGCACGATCAATTGACCAGGCTGGCCCTGGCAATCGAAACGGACGAAAATATGTCGACGACCCTCGAAAAAGAACCTCTAATTCATCTTCAAAACAAAATAAAGAAACTTCAAGATAGCAACAAAGATATTTACAGAGATATATCTGATCTTCGGAAAAGCTTTCAAGTAACAACTTTTGAAACTATATATTTTAAACCGAAATTCTGTCGGAGGCATACTCTTCAATAAAGTAAACATTTGAACGATTTCTAGGAAAAAAATTGTACTAGTGTAAAATGCTAAAATTTTTCTGAATTGCTGACTAAAAAATTTTAAAAAGTTATGTAGAATTCTTTTCTAAATATATTGTGATACATGTTTCGAACATAATATTATATTTTAAAGGTAAAATATTTACAAATATTTAAAAATTAATTAATAACATTCATAAATTTAATTCGTTAAGTTATGTTTAATCGGACATTTATCTAACGTAATATGGAAAGAAATTTGATAAGAAAGTCGAAAGACTTTGTATTTATAATCTAAAAAATTCTTCATATTCTAAAACTGTGGTTCATTTGAAACTTGATAAATCGATAGTTTTGAAAAATACAAGAAACTTTTCATTAGAGGCAGGTTTTTAAAAAAAACAAATCAATACCAGAAAATAATAACGATTGAATTATTTCTTATAAATATTCTGTTCAAAAATATCTTTCATAACATGCTTTTTTGACATTAATTTATAAAATATTATGAAAAACATAAATTTTCTTTATTTTTCAGTGTGACGAAGAGAAAATGGCAGATATTTTGTTCAATACAAGTAAACTGCGACAAGAAGTACATGATCTGCGATATTTCGACGACCTTTTAAATCTCTTACAGGGAGAATTGGAAAGGATCTCGAAAAGGAATTGGCCATTTGTTATAGGACGTACAAATAATGATTCGGAGGAAATGAATCTCATCGTGTGAACGATACAAAATTATTTCCACGGTAGCATATAACGAAAGATTGTTTAATATTACGAAATAATACCTCGTTACTTAAAAAACACAATTAAATATTTTTATAAGATACAAACACGCTAGGAGTGTTTTACTGCCATTGTTAATTCATGATGAAGTAAAATTGAACTTATATAATAAATTTTGCAGTTTCTTCCGTACAACTGACTAGTAACATAAATTTCAAACAATATAGCATATAGTTGGTTCTACGAGAGAAATTTTTTTCATAATGTTGTGTTATCTAATTAAATGATCAATAAATAAAAACGCGTAAAATTTCTATTAAAATGAATTTCTATACTTTTGTTTGCGCAAATAGAAATTAAACATATATTTTACAGAATAGTTTTTTAAGAGATATATTCAATTTCTATTTTCTGGAATATGAAAATAATACATTACTTAGATACATTCTTTTCCTTTTGAAAAATTTATTTAGGAATTGTATAATGTATTTTTCGATAATTCTTTTACTTTTGTGATTTAATAACTTGTACAAAATTCTCATATTCTTGCTATTGAACTGTTACCAGTATTAGTGTCAGTACTTAATCACACGATATACTACAGGCAGGTGTCATTTATTTAAAATTAATGCTTAAAACAAATATGAGTTCTACATGAGTTCTAATTTTGGATTTTGTTTATATAGTTGCTTTAACAATAATTACAATTAATAAAACGTTTAACACTACTTCTTGATTAGTATGAGTATTAATAATTTGCAATCATTAATTTTAGGTAATTATATAACCAAATTAACTAAATGAATTAAATTAATTTTTTGAAATTTGTATGTTTAAGTAAATATGTATTAATTAAAAATATTCTATAAAAAATAATTTAACTTTATATTTGTATTAAATATTTAAATTCTGCATGTAGATTATCATTTGTAAAATTTTAAAATTACCAAATTTAAACACCTGCTCATCAACACTTTTAATAATAAATAAAAATATGTAAAATATTAGACTGTTTCGTAGCACATTTGTAATGATTTCTGTGATTTTTCGATGAAATTTTCCTTTGATATAAGTGAATCGCTATTGCAGAAAGCTATTAAATAAATATTTATAAAAATATTAGCTATTAAATAAAGTTTCATAAAAATATTGTACCTATAATATGTCCATGAAATTCTATAAATGTATTATCGATATTATAACTTAAAATATATTTTGAAATTCTGTTTTATACAATAATTTGCAACTATTTTCATTACAGAAATCAAATATTTTAGGAAATAATAATTTTTTACACTCATTCCACTTACAACTACATTTGATACATTTTTTTACATTTCAGTGTACTTTCTAATTATTTAAATTGCTTACAAGTTTTCACTCATTCAACATTTATTTCCATCAATAAAACTTATTATTTAATATTACTTTTTATTCCCTTATTTATTATTTATATGTATGACAACGAAATGTTAAATCATTCTTCTACATCATAATTCATAATAATAGTTCATACTTAATATATTATAATTTATAAGTAACAAGTCAGAATTAATTTGAAACCATAAATGAAACTATATATTCTAAATATTATAAAATTTAACATTAATTAGTGAATATAACAAATTTCTAAATTTACGTATGATTTTATTTTTATCAAGTGTCTCACAATTACAATAATATTTATCAAGAATCATTAATGAAACATCGATGTACTTTAATGTACAACTGCAATAAAGCAAAATTTCATTTCCACTATTTTGTTGAATATTTATAATTAAAAATTTTATCTTTTTACTAATTTTCAAAAATTTGTTTACCTATAATCGACCATTATAAATATGTAATTAACATTAGACTGTTAACTAGGAAGAACAAAATAAATCATCTAGTTTCTCGATACTTGAACTTAATATTTTATTTATCTAGAAATCTTCTATTTTCAATATATCATTATATTTTTATCGTACATACTTACATTAATATTATATTTTTATTTACAAGAATTAAATCTGGTTTAACATTAATCTTAAAGTCCTGTTAAGAGAAATTTCTATTCAAAACAAATTTACCATAAATTTTAAGAAAGTGATGTTTTTTTGAATTTTTGAATTTTGATGAATTTTTAATTTCTTTGTAAAAAAGACTCGATAGGTATTTTTTCATCTCGATTCTTTTTGCCTGTATTGTTTCATATTAAATTTTCGCGACATCATAAAAACCTGAATAATTTATTGTACAATATTGATTGAATCAAATAAAAAATTAACGCGACGTTTGTATTACATATCTGTCATATCAAAAAATAAAATTAAAACAGAAATTTTATTAAATCTTACAAATTGAAATTAAAACAAAATTAAAATTCTCCGCCGAATAATTCTATCCATTACTTAAATCCAACGTCGTTTAATATTAACTGCAAGTTTTATTTTCTTAAATAACATCGCATAACTTTCGAAGACATATCAATAAAACTACAACTCACGTATCATATAACTTCATCTTTTTGTACATTACTGTAAAATAATCATTTATATTAATAATATAATAATTTATAGAATCTCAAAGTAAGGAATGTTTTACAAAATGTGATTCGATATAAAAAATATTTTTACAAAATTTATAACAGCGAGACACGGTGTTTACAAGTTCTTCTTAATTCTTTACATTTTTCACAGCTTATACAGTTACTTATACAGTTTTTAATATAGCCCTCAATACTAAAACGCGACGAAATTCGACATACTCAGCTTTACAATTTCTAACATGAATTAATATTTAAAGCGAAAGAATTCATGAATTATTATATAAATTAGGTGACATCGGTACGCTGTGGCTGCTTGAAATGTTGCCTCGAGGAGTCATGATATGCAATACCAACTCGCAACATTTCACCATGCCGAAACACGTCGTGCGGAGAAGACAGAGAAGGCAAAGATGGTAACGACGGTAATAAGCAATTTAGCATACTGGCACTACCATCTGATGAGTAAATTCCATTATTGGCAGAGACAATAGGGGCCGTGCTTGAAGTTGACGCAGAGACCAGAGTAGAGTTAGCACTTTGATCACCATTTCCCAGTACACCTGATCCCATCAAACTTCCTGTTCACAAAGACATAAGAATATCACATATTGCACATACTGCTTAATTTATTTCGTACCAAGTAGTCAAATGAAAAAGAGAAGAAATAAGAATAATATGTAATAAGAATATAATGTCTTTCATTAAGTTAATTTTATGATACACTGTTAAATATTAATTTTATGAATTTTACAAATTACGAAAGTTGTTTCATATTCTTAGTGACGTCTTCAATCATTTTTGTATAAATATAAGTCTTTTAAAAGTCTTATTCTGTTGATAACACATTAGGCTTATTTTCAAAACAAATTTTACAATCAGAAAAATGTTGCTTTGATCTTCTCTTTTTCTTTGAGAATAATTACTTGTAATTTAAGAAAAATTGCAAACGTACATTAATTAAAATTTGTACTGAATTCTTACATTGTCACCAGATTTTTATAATCATCGAATACTTTAATTTAGTAGTGTATATAAATTGATTTTTTCTACTAATTTCGATTGCTTTTTCATTGTTTGTAACTTAATATAATCAATGTATTTTATTAAATTTATACATTGAGAACAATTTCTTTTTTTAACTTTATATACATATAAAGTGTTGTACAAATGTTACTTAAAGTATGCATTCAATGACAAATATAAATTGAAGATAATCGTGCATATGATTATTTTAAATAAACATAATATTACAAAAGAATTTTGCAAACAAAATAATTGACAACATTTTTAACATAAATACTTGTATTTTGTTTCTTATTTACTTACACTTACAATACAATAACTAAAAATAATTTACAGTCTCTCAACATATGATGGCAAACAAATTAAAATATGTAAAAGTTACAAGTTTTGATTCTTATTTTTATCTGATTATATATACAAAAAATTAATCGTAAGAAAACAGTTACAGAGAACTTGACATCATAGGAAGATCGATACAATATTACTTTCTATTTTTCTTTCAATTTATATACTATATCAATCAATCAATCAATTAATCAATTTACATAAGTATTATATGATTTCAAACGACACTTTTGTTTAATTAATTAAACAAATTAATTACAGATATTTAAATATATTGATGAAACAATACAGACTTTTATACTATACCAACTCATATTTTAAATCATAAAATTTATATTTTATGTTACAAAAAAATGCTAGTCTTTAATATTAAAAAAAGTATCGCAAAATAATACTGAAATTAATTTATCTTATATAAAATAACTGAGAAAAATATAAATTATTAAAGAGAAATATTTACGTATTCTACTAATACAGTATATCATATAATAAATCAATCAAAATCATTGTAAGAAGAAGACTTGAAGTATTTTAAATATTAATTAATATTATGATTATGAAACTACAAATTATAAATGAATAAACTTTTTTTAATACCACAAACTTTAATACAAATTATTAAAATATTAGTTGTTATACTCTGTATCATCAACTACCAAAAGTAATTGTATCAATCATTCCTCCTTTTCTCTATTTCAAGCTGCTAAGCATTCACCTGCAAGGCTGACATTCGATGCATTGGAATTGACTGTCGAAGCGATGGATAAAGAAGTTAACGTCGACAAGTCGGTATTCTCTACAACTCTTGAATAATCCGTCCTTGTTATATGTGGTGGACAAATGGATGCGAGTGTTGATCGAACAAAATCGTTATTTCTATCAGTTCTTCGGTGCCTCATGTGAACACCTGATTTACTACTGCTACCAAATCCAAAGTGTAGAAGCTCTAAATGCCTTCTTAAATTTCGTGATTGGCGCAAAATTGCCCCGCAAAGTGGACACGACGCCGGCTGATCAGACATGCTTCGTGCTTTGGACAATCCATCTCCTAAAATTAATTCCGTCAAATCTAAACACATTCAAACACACCTGAAAAAGATCACCACAACAATAGGCAATAATCGAATAAGTATACAATCATGGATATTAATCTGTATGTATTTATTGTTCTGACCTTTTTTTTTTTTACCGCTAAGACGTATTGCGACTCCATAAAAGTAGATTAATAGTTATAAATAAATAATTATGCAAAGTACGTACAAAAAGGCCATGTACAGAAAATATTTGCAAAATATTTGCTCGAAGAATTACGACCTGTAGATATTCTTTTATTTAAAAGTATACAGTCTATGATAAAATAAACTTTTGCTATTCTGTCAAACGAATTTGTTACTTATCATTAGTTAAATATACCGTTAACGTAATTCATAATTCATATTGATTTTTGTTTACACCTATTAATTGATTGATATTCTAAATAAAATAACTGCCAATATTTTATAAAGGAACATATAAATTAAGTTTTTAATTTCTTCCTATTTAAGTAGGAACTGAAATTTCTGTCAGTTTATGTTATTATATAAAAGTAAATTCTTTATATATGTATATAATACATTTTTATTTAAATTTGTTAATACGTTTTTATTTAAATTTGAATATTGAGACTTTGTTTTTCTTTTGAAACATATCGACAGAAATCCGAATTCTACTTACACGTGTGTAATGTTAAAATATTAATTTAACATTTTATTGGCAAAAGAAATAAGAGAAAAATAAGCTACAAAGATAGATTTCAATAAGTTTATATAAAACTGATCATACACAGTTATTGCGTAAGTGAATATTTCAAAGATATCGAAAATTTAGAAGTATTTTGCAATACTTATACCACCGCTCTCACTAGGCATAATTTTTCATCGACTATTCCCATTAACCCTAAAGATACTGCTCTTACTTACTAACGTGGAAGATTTTTGTATACTTTAACTTTATTTTGAACGTTCATATTAAACGTTTCGTTTCAAGTTAATTTCATTAATTTTCAATGAAAAAACTCCTAAAATAAGATTATAAACTATACATGTAATATAACAATCAGTTCATTCTGAGAAATTCTACAGAATAATGCCAATCCGTTATAATTTTTCTTAACTGATAAACAATAGTTCGAACATAAATTCATATAAGTACATTAAAACGATAAGTAAAAAAAAAAAAAACGGATGCGCTTCCTTAAATTAAATTTATTACATTACAGAACAAATTGACGAAAAGAAACAAAATAGTTTCACAATCACAACAACAGAATCGGAAGATTCTGTTTGCATCATATCTTCGTTTTCAGTTTTTTTCTGTACATTCATCTAGCGATAGTCGGAGACGGAATGTTGCTCTGAGGGGAAACAACACTCGGGCCCTGTGATGTTGGCGAAGGAAGTGGACTGGGCTTACAAATTATTTGCTCACAGGTACTACTTCCACTATCAGTTCCGTACGTCATGGACTGCTCATTATAACTCGATAACTCGACTTCAGGCTTTACTTCTATCATCATTGCATCGGCTGGGGAACTCTGAACCGGATTACTACTAAACCGATATTTGCACGAGGATAATAGGTGTCTACGTAAATTTCTCGCTTGCCGTAACGTAGCACCACATAATGGACAAACACCTGGACAGTCAGATGCACCTCGTATTTTAGACAAATTCATATTGCCTGTCAGTCCACAAGATCCTGTTCCAGCTGTTGAACCCTGAGTAACTAGTGGGAGTGGTATACCAGGAGGAAAGCCCATATTTAAAGGACCAGGAAATTGCGGTATATGTAGTGGAGAATATGGCTGCATTGGCATTAAAGTGTGAAGATGCGATTCATTGTCCGATATTTGATCTTGATGCGTTCCTGCTTGAGAACTTTCTGCCGACACTGGTTGCGCTTCTTGACCACGGGGCGAGTGACAACTTCGATGATTTGAATATTCCAACCGATCGTTCGCTGTTAACAGACACAAACACAATATTACCATGCAGGGCTGAACTGATTTTCACATCTGAAATTTTCGAATCATTATAGCATATGACGTGATTGATTAGACGCAGTTCAACCCGATTGATGGTTGTGCTTGTGTCCGTTCTAATATATGAAAGCTTGAAAGGAGCTTTAAACACTTATGGATTATGTTCCAAAAACATATTAATAAATGATGAAAACAATATATCGGACACAAAACACAAGTAGATATTGTAGATATCCATTCTTGCCAAAATTTGCTACTAAACTGACCATTAAATATACATAACAATATAATGATCAACTCAGTTCAATGTACAATAATAAAAAGAAGATTGTACTTAAAATATATAGTAAAAAAATGATATTTCTTATTATTCGAAGTAAACATTAAATACGAAATTATAACAAATTTAACGAATATAATAGTTACAAAATATGCTACAATACAAAAAAGTTGAATATTTCTTACCTGTATCATCGCCATGTTCCGTATTATCTTCATCTTTGTGATCATAATTTACCGACCGACTATTATCACTTCCATCTACAGTCCTATTTTCATTCTCAGTAGTATTAACATTGCGTGGCCATTTTCCAGAAGATGAAGATGACTTTCTCCTTTTTTTTCTTCGCTTCAATGGAAAATACGGACTAATGGTTTCTTTTGATAAAGTTTCATTTGCTGTTGGTATTGCTGATACTGGTACCTCCTCCCCATTCTAAAGAAATAAAGATATTAACCATCTTTTCCTTTAAAAATCACTGTTGACTAATATTTACTTGATTAAAAAATTGATAAATATATGGTACAAAGAAAAATATAAATATTTCAATGCAATGTATTATTTAATTATAAAACATACCTCAGTCAATATAGTAGGAGGCGTTAATCCATGAATACAAAGACAATGAGCAGCTTGAAGAAGTGAAGGTAATTGAGAAGGTTCTACACTCACTTCACCACGATACACAAACTCCAACAGTGATTCCAAATCATCTGCTCCTATACCCGCTAACATAACTACTGGATGTTGACATGGTGTGCTCTACTTGTACAAAATAAATTTAAGGACAAGCTGTAATTATGCTGCGTAAAGCATTCAAAGTAATGAGAAAAATAATAACCTTTAATAAATCCAGTAAAAAGGGACTAGCTGCGCAAAGAACTATTTTATGTGCAGGGAAACTGCGTCCACCAGCAGCCAGTGTCACATCAACCAAATCTCCATGACCTCTTAACAATTGTACCGCAGATGCCAGTGATGAACTAAACTCTCCCCAGGAAAGGCTATATAATTGACCACTGCTTCCCATTCTGAATAATAAATTATACATAATTCAAACAAAATTCATGATATTATAACAGAACATTATGATACAGTAATAAGAAAATCAGTATTTCCATATTGTTATAATAAAATTGGCTAAATCTATAATCTATCACAGAGAAAATAAAGAGAATTCAACATATATGCATTTACTTGAATACAATATGTGGATCCGATGTTAATAAAGATTCGAGAAAATTGACCACTAACGGTAACGATACGTGCTCGTCTCCCCCATCCACATTCTCTTAATTAGTGCCCCCACCCCAAAAATACGATCTCGGCGTCGTCTGAAAGTTAACCTAGCAAAAACTTACACCACGAAAAATATAAACAGAACATCAAAGAAAAATGCACGATTATAATCTGACGTAATGGAATTCTTTATATTTTAATTGGAAACAAACAAATTGAAAAGAACTTGGAAATATGCGTGATAGAAAGTAACTCACGTTGTCTTAAAGTTTATCGCTGTAAGTTGCACGTTATGTTACAACAAACCACATTTAATTCGTTGCTCACGCGTTATAGGAACAAGAATGACGCTGTTATCTTTGTAATTTTATGAAATAATTGTTTTCTTCAGCCAGATAGATATATGAAGATTTCGAAATTGAAATTCAAATACTGTCAGAAATTATCGTGCACGTCACATTTTACGTGATTGTGCTGCCATCACATTACCAGTGAAATAGACACTTCTGACTAAACTAAAAATTTTGGCGGAAATAATCGAAAATGTAATAAAATCAAACAGACTTTCGACCTATAAATGTTTTTAAATGCAAGAACTTCTATTAGTTTCCTTAAAAAATGCTTCTTATGTTATATTGCTGAATTATTTAATTCATAATACATTGCAGAATCAGATGCAAAAATTTACAAACAAATCAAATGAAATACATATTAGACTGTAGGTCACTTTCAATGTTTAATTCGGTAAATACAGAAATATATTAAAGATACCTTATTAAATACTATTTTAGTACAATTGATATAAATTAAGACTTGGGAAATATATAATAGTATCAATAATGTTTAGTGAAAATAGCATCAATTTGCAAACAAATTGTAATGAAAAAGAAAATTATTATACCAAGAATACTATGGAAAAAGAAGTTATAAAAGCGTTACAAAAAGAGGGTATTAAATTAATTATATATATAATTAACTACATTATACAATAATTTATTAGCTCTAATTATTAAAGCATATGCTATTTTTTTTATTTAGATACAACTAATTACGAAAACATTAAATACTAAATTTCAATTTTTAGAATATACACTAAATAGGGTAAACAGTTATGGAGAAAATTTGTTACACATTAGCGCAGCAAATGGATGCCTTGATATTGCAGAAGAGATTTTCCGAAAACACGATTGCCGTCAAATTATCGATAGAAAAAATAAATTTGGTTGGACACCATTAATGTTGGCAATTCGTAATAAACATATTAAAATGGTGAAATATCTTTTACAAAATAATGCTAACATAAATGAATCAACTTATTTAGGTATTAAAAGAGATTGGAAATTTTATTTTTTTAATACAGTAAAATTACAATATAAAAATACATTGTTAAATTTAAACATGTACATGTATTTTTGTTGGTTTGTAGGCATGTCTGTTTTTGGATTAGCAGCAGCAATAAATAAAACTATGTTTGAAACTGTATACGATGCATGTCCAGCAACACTCTTAAATTCTCTAAATGATGATATTACACCACTTTGTATTGCTGCTATGAAAAATGATAAAAATTTATTTTTTAAATTGATAGAGTTAGGATTTGATGTTTCCAAAAATAGTAAGATATTATATATTTTTCAAAATTTATGAAATAATAATATGCAATATTGCTTGAAGATTTTCTATTCATTTTAAATAGATTACTATACTCACATTATGATGGAACAGTCAATAGTACCAGAAATAAGGAACTTAGCAAAATATTTTAGCATGGAAAATTATTGGAATGATAATTCGGATAACATTCCTACAGAAAATAAATCAGTTGAAAAGGACAACTTAAATTTTTCCAAATTAATAAATGATAATAACAATAATCTGTCTCCTTCAAAAGTTATTATAACATCCAATACTGATGATTGTAATAACAATATGAAAAATTCAAAAAAATTTTTTAAATCTTTTACATTAAGTTTACCAACAAATCATGCAGAAAATATTCAGTGTAGTTTAATTTCACCTAATTTGACCCTTAATGAAATGTTACCTAGTTCTCCAAATATATATTTTACAGAAAATAAATATAATAAGGAAATTAATATTACAAATGAAACAAAAGATAAACAGTTAGATAAAAACGAAGTAGTATTTCCTTGTGCAAAAAGTAATGTAAATGTAAACGAATTACCTTTGCAGAGGTATATTGATATATGTTATATTACATATATTACATGTAAAATAATATGATAGTTTAATTTTATCATATTATTAAAGATTGCAGTCTATTCGACCATCAGACTTAAATATCCAACACAAAGAAGACCTTGATACTACTCTTGAATATGTGCCTGAATTTAGTCCACTGCGACCATCAAACGTTCCTCCAAATATAAATGATGAAAATGTATTTGGGGAAAATACACCAACACCACCACGTTACAGGACACCCCCAAGAGGGATGATTTTAAATCCAGAAGAAGCAAAAATGTTTGTTTTACTAAAACATCATGGATTAGGTCAACATTTGCCTATATTTCTTGAACAAGAAGTAAATATATCATAATTTTATTGTAAATTATAATAACATAATGTTGATTGATACCATACTAACTCATAAATTGAATGTTTTATTTGTTTTCTATACATTTGTTTTAAAATACAACAATTACTTACTAAATATTATATTGTAATTTAATGCTTATTTATTTTAGGTTGACATTGATTTGTTTATGACTTTAACTAATGAAGATTTAATTGAAATTGGTATAGAAAGTGAAGTTGATAGAAAAGCTATATTAGATGTTATAATATATTATAAAAAGTCAGACATATAAGAATACATTTGTTGTTATTAATTATTTTTTATTATGTATTATTGTTTCATTTTATTGTATGATTTAATGTATAACAATTAAAAATATATTATATTATGTATTTAATACTAATGATTTCTATTTTTAGTATTTATTATATCAGCATATTATTTTTTTTATAATAATATATATTTAAAAATATATATGACACTTTTTGCTTAAAATGTACTATATACGAAATTGCTGTAAAATTTGTGTATTTTTAATATGAGATAATATTTTGTTAATAAGTTCAGTTTTTCTTGCTTTAGAATTATGTGGAATTGAATGCTTTTTGAGCCAATCACTTAATTCACTATTCTTCATTTGATCTAATTTATTCATTTTTGCCATTGCCTCCACAGAATTTTGGCCCTATTTAATAAAGTATAAGATAATTATATAAAATTTTTAATTAATAATATAAAGTAAATATACTAGTGCATACTGATAAAAATATACTGCTATCTTCACTGGATTTAGCTTTTGACAATTTCTCTTTTAATGTTAATTTTTTTTGTTTTTGTCCCTCTTCTTGTGTTAACTATTTTTAAATGAAAAAGATTATAAGTAAAATAAAAACAAAATGATAAAATATGCATATCTTACGAAAAAAATGTAAAAGAAGGTACCTCTTTTGTTTTAACATAAGAATTCGTTTTTTGAATTTTAAAGTATGTGGAAATTGTTTCTTCTTCTGATACAATAAAATTATTCTTTGAATTTTGTGATATATTTCCCATGATAAAATTATTTCTCATATCTTGTGTAGATGAAGCATTTAAATATTGAATATCTGAAACATTGAATATATGAAATTTATCTTATAATTAAAATTATTTTAGAATTATTTTTACAATTGTATTATTATTTTAGTACCATTTTGATTACCTTCCACATCCTTGTTGCTTAATTTTATTCGCTTATTTTCATCAAATCGTACATTATGAATTTGATGAATTTTAGTTAATTGTGTTTTTGATGATGTAGCAGTATTTGTATCTTTTGTTAATCCATCTACATTTTTATCAGAAAATTCTAATTCTGAAGTAATATTACTCTTTTCCTCAAGATATCTATCTAATCCTTTATCTTTTGCTACTACATTGAATGATACATGTGTATTTAGAGACGTCTATATGAAATAAAGTATCAATTGAAACAAATTTTTTTTTTTCTTATAAGTATTGAATAAAGATTATTACATATCTTTTGTGACTTACTGTATTAAATGGAGTATCTTTGGATATTTGTAATTGTTTACCACAAATTATAGGTAATTTCACAAGCATATCAGACAAGAAATGTGTGATTGTAGACTTTTTATCTCTACTGGAAATAACTTCTAATGGATTTTTTGCTATACACATATGAGGATATGTAAAAACTTTAGATTTAGGAATCAAAAATTTAATTTCATAATATAAAATTCCATCTTTAATTTTTGGCAAGGAATATCCATACTGAAATATTATATATATAATATGTATATGCAAAAATATTTGGAAGCAATTTAAATTATAAAATACACAAGATGATACATAGACATTTATACCATATTTTTCCAGTGTCTACGTAATTGTTCATAATCTTTGAAAACACAGTTTGCTGGAAGTTCTTTAGATACAGATAATAATTTGCCTCTCTTCATGCTATAGAAATTTTAAAATCTTATTTTAAAACTTTATTTAACTTTTTATAAAATAAATGTAGACTGATATACATACAATAAAAAAAATTATCATTACCTTGGTAATACATATACAAATGGAAGTTTATAATGAGATAAATCAATGTATCCTTTAGGGTCTGCTAAAAAGTGAGATATAATATATGGTGGAAGATAATCTTCAAGTGTTATGTATGGAATTTTAATTATTTGTGCACGAAGTTGTAAACATATATTATTTTCTAAAAATTTATTAACTATTAATATATAAGATTTTTTGCTATTATGATATAAAGAACAAAATTAAAAATCTTTTATTACCCTTTTTAAGTATGTCTAATTTTAATCCTCTAATACCTTCTACAAAATTATAAAAATTTTTTCCTTGAACAAAATAGTCACCAACTTTGTTCCACAAAGGACATATCTTAGTCTGTATTGTATAGATAAGACAATTTTTGTAAAGTTCCATAGTAACTGACCGTAATCCTTGATACTAACAAGAATAAAAACTAGTTTATTATTAAAATAATCCATTCAAAGTTAATGGAAATTTATATCTTGAACAAACCACTAATTTAAAATTTTTTAAAATTCTTTCCAATTTTCCAGCTTCAAAAAATTTTTTATATCCAATGACAAATATACACCTTTCTGTTCCCAATACTGGTGAAGCAATAACATCGGATATTAAATGAATAAGTAATCTAAAATTATATTATTCATAAAATGTGAAAATTATTGTTGAAACATTTAAAAAATTATAAAAAAAAGTTTTTAATTTATAGGAATTATGGACTAACCGGCATTTTAATGTTTGCCAATGAAAATATGATTTTGCTGATGAATCGTGAACTTCAATAAAATCAATTTCACAAATTGCACAACGTAAATCATTTATGTGCGAAAATGAAGCGTACAAAACTGATTGTTCTTTTCTTTCGTACATAAGTTTACAAGCATCCATTATGCAATTATGTAGTTCGTTATATATTTTTAATTATTTTATGTTCTTTTAAATTTCATATATTTCCACATATATGATATATATTTTCGAATGTATAGCCAACATTAAAAACATTAAAAGCTCCAGAAATACTTTAAATTTACTTTCTATGAAAAATTTATAATGTTCTACTTTGAATTATTTTAAAATTAAATTTATAAGTATAACGTCTAAATTTTTTATGTTTAAAGCAAATTATAAATTTTTTTAAGTAAATGTTTCAGAACTACGTTAAAATGTAGATTAGAATGTAGATATAATTTTCATTCTAAAGACAACTTAAAATGTTGATCATTGAAAATATGAAAAATATTGTTCCAAGAAATATTCTTCTTAAATTCATGATTCTTATTCCGCTTAATTGATCTCTTTCTTATCAGTTCTATTCTATTTTATATTATTAATGTACAACTTAGCTAAAAATCAGAGTCAAAAATCAAGAATCAAAAATTTTCTTTAAGAAGCAAAACGGTTCTTAATAATTAAACATATCTCCATCAAAACATTTAATATATTACAATTTCTAACAATTCAGTTCAAACTTTTCCAATAGGATATTTTGTCTTTTAAACTTTTAATTTACTATTAGTGTTACGGCAGTTACATGTTGAATCTTTGAATAATACACAGATATATCACATATTTCGAATATATAAGTACAGATAAGTATTATAATAGTACGAATATATAGTACAGATATAAATTTCGAATCTCGTTCCTCTTTTTCATATCAATATCGTCAAACGTAAAGGCAAGTTCATATGTAACGTAATAACTCAAACACCGTTTACATTGTTTCCAATTTAGGGAATTTAGAATCTATACTTTGGAATATACAAGTTGTACGTTATTTTTCATCCCTCCTTCTGAGGTGTATTATCATTTTCTGCTTTTTTTGGTTTTTTGAGAAACTTATAGTTCAACTTGTGTTGCAAATATCTTCCTGTAAATTATTTAAACAAATGTAAGTATAACATAACTGCATTTTTGTATTGTGTATAAAAATATTACGTGAGTTTTCAAATAATCAATATCGTATGTCTCATTCACGAGTCTCCATTATTCTTCTAAATTGAAAATATATAGAGATACTAAAAAGCTTATTTTAGAGTTTGCTATTACAAGACATCTATTTATAAAATATATATTATTGTATGTATATGCAAAAATTAAGAATTGATAAATTTTTGAAAATTAAATGTGAATTAAACGAATTAAATTTTTTAAAGCTTTCGTTAGAAAGCCATTTCAGTATCATGATAACACAGCATTGAACAGCATTGAACATTTGTTTAAACTAAATAATTTAATCATATGATCTTGTAATGTATAAAAAAATAAAACAAATTTTTATATCTTTCAATACGAGTGAAAACAATTTCTTGATACATCTTCAAAGAAACGATTTTTTGTTCTAAGTAACAGACATTTGAGTTATATAAGGTTATTATTTTTTATAGTAATTATACTTATAGTTCACTTTTTCGAATTTTATTTATTTTGCTATAGTTTTTTCCTCAAACGTTTTGTTATATCACTAAAATATATATTTATCATATACCATCATCATCATCATCATTCATTGATTTATATTTTTAAAGTATGATGCAACAAAGACAAAGAGAGTGACATTTGATATGCGAGTTATGCTTGTGAATATATGCACATATAGATAGAATTAAATGTATTAGTAGTTCCTTGCAAGCATCTATAAAATTGAGAGAATTTAATATTCATGTAAAAGGGAGAAGTTGTTAAAAATGCTGATTTCTATAACATATATTAAAGATAAGGAGTAGTTACAATTTCATTTTTTAACATGACGCTGTAATAGATATAATTTTTATTCTTTTGTACCTTTTATCTTTGTACAGCTTCATACAATTATGCAGATCTTCGTTAAGACCTTAACAGGAAAAACTATTACCCTTGAAGTTGAAGCTTCTGACACAATAGAAAATGTGAAAGCAAAGATCCAAGACAAAGAGGGAATTCCTCCAGACCAGCAGCGTTTGATTTTTGCTGGTAAACAATTAGAAGATGGGAGAACTCTCTCAGACTACAATATTCAAAAAGAATCTACTCTTCACTTGGTGTTGCGACTTCGTGGAGGAATGCAAATCTTTGTCAAAACACTCACTGGAAAAACTATTACTCTTGAGGTAGAGGCTTCAGACACAATAGAGAATGTTAAGGCAAAAATTCAAGATAAAGAAGGAATTCCCCCTGATCAACAACGTCTGATTTTTGCTGGCAAGCAATTAGAAGATGGACGAACACTCTCAGACTACAATATCCAAAAGGAATCTACACTCCATTTGGTATTGCGACTTCGTGGTGGCATGCAGATCTTTGTCAAAACACTCACAGGAAAAACCATCACCTTGGAAGTAGAAGCTTCTGACACAATAGAGAACGTGAAAGCAAAGATCCAAGACAAAGAAGGAATTCCTCCAGACCAGCAGCGTTTGATCTTTGCTGGTAAACAGTTAGAAGATGGGAGAACTCTGTCAGATTATAACATTCAGAAAGAATCAACACTCCATCTTGTTTTGAGGCTTCGAGGAGGCATGCAAATCTTTGTCAAAACATTGACAGGAAAAACCATCACTTTAGAAGTAGAAGCTTCAGACACAATAGAGAATGTAAAAGCAAAGATCCAAGACAAAGAGGGAATTCCTCCAGACCAGCAGCGTTTGATCTTTGCTGGTAAACAGTTAGAAGATGGGAGAACTCTGTCAGACTATAACATTCAGAAAGAATCAACACTCCATCTTGTTTTGAGGCTTCGAGGAGGCATGCAAATCTTTGTCAAAACATTGACAGGAAAAACCATCACTTTAGAAGTAGAAGCTTCAGACACAATAGAGAATGTGAAAGCTAAAATTCAAGACAAAGAAGGAATTCCTCCTGACCAGCAACGTTTGATCTTTGCTGGTAAACAGTTAGAAGATGGGAGAACTCTGTCAGACTATAACATTCAGAAAGAATCAACACTCCATCTTGTTTTGAGGCTTCGAGGAGGCATGCAAATCTTTGTCAAAACATTGACAGGAAAAACCATCACTTTAGAAGTAGAAGCTTCAGACACAATAGAGAATGTGAAAGCTAAAATTCAAGACAAAGAAGGAATTCCTCCTGACCAGCAACGTTTAATCTTCGCTGGTAAACAATTAGAGGACGGGAGAACTCTCTCGGACTACAACATCCAAAAGGAGTCTACTCTCCATTTGGTGTTGAGACTTCGAGGAGGCATGCAAATTTTTGTCAAAACACTCACTGGAAAAACCATTACTCTTGAGGTAGAGGCTTCAGACACAATAGAGAACGTGAAAGCAAAGATCCAAGACAAAGAAGGAATTCCTCCTGACCAGCAACGTTTGATCTTTGCTGGTAAACAGTTAGAAGATGGGAGAACTCTGTCAGATTATAACATTCAGAAAGAATCAACACTCCATCTTGTTTTGAGGCTTCGAGGAGGCATGCAAATCTTTGTCAAAACATTGACAGGAAAAACCATCACTTTAGAAGTAGAAGCTTCAGACACAATAGAGAACGTGAAAGCAAAGATCCAAGACAAAGAGGGAATTCCTCCAGACCAGCAGCGTTTGATCTTTGCTGGTAAACAGTTAGAAGATGGGAGAACTCTGTCAGACTATAACATTCAGAAAGAATCTACACTCCATTTGGTATTGCGACTTCGTGGTGGCATGCAGATCTTTGTCAAAACACTCACAGGAAAAACCATCACCTTGGAAGTAGAAGCTTCTGACACAATAGAGAACGTGAAAGCAAAGATCCAAGACAAAGAAGGAATTCCTCCTGACCAGCAACGTTTGATTTTTGCTGGCAAACAGTTAGAGGATGGACGAACTCTTTCGGACTACAATATCCAAAAGGAATCTACACTCCATTTGGTATTGCGACTTCGAGGAGGCATGCAAATTTTTGTCAAAACACTCACAGGGAAAACCATTACCTTGGAAGTAGAAGCTTCTGATACAATCGAAAATGTTAAGGCGAAAATTCAGGACAAGGAAGGAATTCCGCCTGATCAACAACGCTTAATCTTCGCTGGCAAACAGTTGGAGGATGGAAGGACTCTGTCAGATTATAACATACAAAAAGAATCAACACTTCATCTTGTATTGAGACTTCGAGGAGGTATGCAAATATTTGTTAAAACGCTCACAGGTAAGACCATCACCTTGGAAGTAGAAGCTTCTGACACCATAGAAAATGTGAAAGCTAAAATTCAAGACAAAGAAGGAATTCCTCCTGACCAGCAACGTTTGATCTTTGCTGGGAAGCAGTTAGAAGATGGGAGAACTTTGTTGGATTACAACATTCAAAAGGAATCTACATTACATTTGGTTTTAAGACTCCGAGGTGGTGTGCATATTTCCTCTCTGGAGCAACACATTTCACATAATGGTTGCCTGCTTGAACTTGCAAATGTGCAGGTTGAAGACGTTAATCATTTGAAAAACAAGGAAGAATGTTGCAGTTAATAACCTGATAAAGGTTCTACTTTTGATCTGCCTGACAGCAAGATCTGTTGGCGGTATCCAGTAAAATTGATAGTATTGATAGATATATTATATTACTTTTTTATGTATATTTCATATTCACTTGCCATAAATATATACTACTTGCTGTCGATATATAGTACTTTATGCAAGAATGGCAAGTGACTAACCTAATTATGTATGAACCTATTTATGAATGACTAAACTTCTTGTAATGTATTTATGTTCATTAAACAGTTGTCGATACATTCCCAATATAAATGGTTTTATTTATTTCGTCTTTTACTTGTGTAGTAATGCATATTTAAATATTGTATTATCTGACTATTTTGTTTTATATTCTTTAATTTATTGTGTATTGCAGTACATCAGTCATTAATATTTTGTTTGTAATAAATTATTTAAATAAAGAAATATCTGCTATCTGTAAACATAATTTGTAGTTCTTTTTTTATTATTTTTCTTTATATTTAAATTTTTTCGATTGTAAAATGTGATTCTTAATGTATACTATATACCTTAATATAATAATATGCTATATATTTTCTACTTTAGTTAAATAACTAATTACAAATTTAGTTGATTGATAAAGCATTTGATTTCACTACATTTTTGTTCCTATATACATATCTTCTGAGATTATACGTTAGTTTTAACAGAATTTTTATCAATTTCATAGATTTATTAAACTTTTTGTAGTTTTATTTCACATTTTAAGACATAGAAGTAAAAAAATATTAGAGATGAGAAAAATTTTAGACAAATCACAAGATTTTCAGGAAATTTATACAAAAGATTATTTTTCTTTAATAAGCATATGTATATATAATTATATATTTGATTGATAGATTTGATTGATCCCTTAATGATGTTATTTTCATTTAAATTCCATTTGTATCTATACATATATAATTATATGAATTTTTGGGTAAGGGATAGGATATTTTTTGGCTTTTAAATTTAATTTTATTTACATATATAACATTAACTCTAATTTAATGAAATATTATGTTTTAAATTTTTAATTAATTTTAAATACATTTTAGCTTTAAATACTTGATACCAAATAAATAAAGGAATATTTAAATATTATTGTTAGTATAATATGAAAATTTTTTTATTGAAAATTAATTAATTAATTTAAATATATATATATATATATATATATATATATATATATATATATATAGTACATAATATCTGATTATATACAAATTAATACGAGTTGTAGTACAGGGTGTCCATAAAGTCTTTTTACAATTTCAAAAATTTATTACAAAGGCAAATGAAAAGACAGATAAGTGGAGATTATTACAAAATGAGATATATATATTTAAGTTTTTTTTGCCTCATTCATAACTTTGTGCACTGTTGAACGTGGTAGCTTTAATTGTTTGGCAGCAGTACGGATAGACTGTTTAGGAAAACAATCGAAGGCTTTCTTTATACGATCGATGTTTTCCTCAGATGTTTTAGGTCGTCCACTCCTCTCTTTGTCGAATATTGTCCCTGTCTCCATAAATTTCTTGTGCCATGCACGAATTGATGGACGTGACGGTGGACGTCTTCCATACTTAGTTTTGAAGTTTCGCTGAGTCTGCACATCCGATTTGGTTTCAATAAACCACGATACACACTGTGCCTTCTCTTGAGGAGTAGCCATTTTGTAAGGAGTTCATTTAACAGTATCTTATTCAACAGGATACCTGAAATGCAATATGGTAAAAACCTTGATAACCACTGAATACATAGAACAAATCTGATGAAAATATCTCATTAATTGCCTTTGTAATAAATTTTTGAAATTGTAAAGAGACTTTATGGACACCTTGTAGATTTAATGTTCACATTATGGCGTATTTAGATCAAACGAACAAATACTCGTTCGTTTCCTACTTTGATCAAATTTGTGCTCGTATTCGTATTGTTAAATTAACTATATGAGTAGCTAACAGATGTTAATGTAATAAACTTTCGCCTCCTACTTCGACAAAATTCAAATTCAAATCAACATTTGCTCGCAAACATAACAACTTGTTTACATTAAACGAATTTTGAAATAAATTTGCTCCTTTAAAAATATAACTTTATATTTTCAGTACTGGAAAGTTATTTTTAATATTTTCTATATTATTTTTAACGTCTGGAATTTCAAACTTACTATTTAATAATACTACTAAATATCTATATCTATTCTAGTTACATGTTCTACGTTATACGCCATCCATTTTTTTGGCTAACTACTGCATCGGCTTTTCAAGTTCGTCCGATTTAAATTTCCACAATTTCGTTAAACTTACGTTATAAATAACATCTCACAAATTATTCGAAAGTATGTAAGTATACTACATAATTGCATAACGGTATTAAATGAATTGTCAAATAATAAATAGTTTTTAGTTTTATTATTGAGCTACCATTTTACCGAACACTATTATATCATATTGATTATTTTAGAAGAAGGCTCATTTACGAGTTTAATATCGTAATAACTATTGTTTTTATTGTATATTTATTTTTGTATATTAGTTTTAAAACTTTACTTAATTAAGAGTTAATAATAGTATACATAAACACAATTATTTATACTATATATATGATAACATAAGGACATACATATGATGATATATATTGTAAATTGCCTGGCATATTTCTTTCTTAAAACTACGATTAAAATACTATTTCATTATTATATTCAATAGCATTGAACGTTTGTACAATTAAATCTTATTATTATATTATTATAAAAGTAGTGTGATATTTAAAGGAAAACAAATTCTTTAAAAAAATAACTTCCTGATACAATAATACAATGTACAAAAGTTATTAATTCCTTTCTTTTCCTTATCTATCAAAAGTTTAAGTTTGCTCTATATTTTCATCATATACTATCATCAATCATGTGATGCTGATATTCGTTTACTAATTTTTTCTAGATCTAGAACCATGCAGATCTTTGTTAAGACCTTGACAGGAAAAACTATTACTCTTGAAGTTGAAGCTTCTGACACAATCGAAAATGTTAAGGCAAAAATTCAAGACAAAGAAGGAATTCCACCTGATCAGCAACGCTTGATCTTTGCTGGCAAACAGTTAGAGGATGGAAGGACTTTGTCAGATTACAACATACAGAAAGAATCAACACTCCATCTTGTATTGAGACTTCGAGGAGGTATGCAGATTTTTGTTAAAACGCTCACAGGTAAGACCATTACCTTGGAAGTAGAAGCTTCTGACACAATAGAAAATGTGAAAGCTAAAATCCAAGACAAAGAAGGAATTCCTCCTGACCAGCAACGTTTGATCTTTGCTGGGAAGCAGTTAGAAGATGGAAGAACTCTTTCGGACTACAACATTCAAAAGGAATCTACTCTCCATTTGGTGTTGAGACTTCGAGGAGGCATGCAAATTTTTGTCAAAACACTCACTGGAAAAACTATTACTCTTGAGGTAGAAGCCTCAGACACAATAGAGAATGTGAAAGCTAAAATCCAAGACAAAGAAGGAATTCCTCCTGATCAGCAACGTTTGATTTTTGCTGGCAAGCAGTTAGAAGATGGAAGAACTCTTTCGGACTATAACATTCAGAAAGAGTCTACTCTCCATTTGGTGTTGAGACTTCGAGGAGGCATGCAAATTTTTGTCAAAACACTCACAGGGAAAACCATTACCTTGGAAGTAGAAGCTTCTGATACAATTGAAAATGTTAAGGCAAAAATTCAAGACAAGGAAGGAATTCCTCCTGACCAGCAACGTTTGATTTTTGCTGGCAAACAGTTAGAGGATGGACGAACTCTTTCGGACTACAATATCCAAAAGGAATCTACACTCCATTTGGTATTGCGACTTCGAGGAGGCATGCAAATCTTTGTCAAAACACTCACAGGGAAAACCATTACCTTGGAAGTAGAAGCTTCGGATACAATCGAAAATGTTAAGGCAAAAATTCAAGACAAAGAAGGAATTCCTCCTGACCAGCAACGCTTGATCTTTGCTGGGAAACAATTAGAAGATGGGAGAACTTTGTTGGATTATAACATTCAAAAGGAATCTACTCTGCATTTAGTGTTGAGACTCCGTGGAGGAAGTTCTAAACTGCCTTGAAAGTAAGATCTGTCAAAAATATCTAGTAAAATTGGTAGTATTAAAAGCTCCATTATTTCACTTTTTTATGCACATTTTATATTCTGTATTACTAGGTATAAAGATGTTTGTTTATCTGTATGTAATATCAAAAGTTACAAGTTATATTGATATGTATAACTATGTATACATTATTGTAGTGTGGTTATATTCATTAAATATTTATTAATACATAAATTACTAATATGAAAATATTTGTCCCTTATTTCTTCCTTATTTATAATAGTAATTTTGATTTATCGAATGTTATTAAAATTGGATTATATGAATAAAGGAATAAAAAGGAATAAAATGATACAAATTGGTTAAGTAAAATAATTATAATTTTAATTTATGGTTACATTGATATTTTTAAAAACAGAACAGCGCCTTTCTGGAACTTTGTCTCTTGGAATACCAACCAGGGAAAAAAATCATTGGTTTTTGAGTGCACTTTTTGCTCAAACTATTGACTACTAATGGCATTGAATGAGAATAGAATCGATAGAATAAACTAGATTCATGTTTAGTATCAGTTATTAAGAAAATTAAATTTATTAAATTTTTTAAAATTGGACTCGGGTTCAAAACATAAAATTACAAACAAAATAGACGTAACTTTTTACATTTTACAGACGTAAACATTTTTATAGAAAATTTTATTTAATGAACGAAAAGAATTAGAGAGGAAGGAAATTTTTATTTTTCTTTTCAATTATGATTTCAAGATATTCTCATACGAAATGGGCGTGTGATAATTTCAGTAAAGATTACAGCGCCAATGAGGCGGTGAAATTTCACAACATAATCGATTTTTGTAATCGATTTAATATTGGGATGTATAACCGTCAGTTTTAAGCGGGAAGCGTAGCAAGAAGCTGCTTGCCGGAAATTGTCGCCTAAAAATTACCGGTATGACTTGTTTTTGTATTATCAAATACATTTATAATTTAAAATAGTGAACATTATTTAAAAGAGTTATTACATATACATATATTCAATTATGATCGTGCTTTGTTAGAGACATTTTCATCGGGGTTTTATTTAGTGATATTTGCAATGATTTTCTTTTCATTGGATGGGTCATCAATTACATACGTCGCCTCTCGCACCTAATTAGTAAGTCGCATGATTTCTATTTTATCATAATTAATTATGATTATTTAAATCATCATAATAAGAGTAAAAATCTAATAATTTCCAAAGTGACTCAAATGTTTATACTGTCGTGTTAGATTAAAAGGGCATACATATCTGCAACTTTTGCTTAAATCAAGTCATTAATGCCAAGTTGCGCAAAAATTGTCTATATGTTATAAAAAATCGTTGACTGCATTGAAGCTATAATAGTTTATATTTTGGATGTTTATGAAATTGATGTCTGATTGTTAAATACTGTAAGTTTTTTCTCTAAAGTTATTTGTTAAATTATAAATAAATAGTATTAAATAGATAGATCTATTTTATTCCATATCATCTATTTTAATAGATACTATCAAATAAATAGTATGCAATCGGAATGCATTAAAATTGAAGAACATTAAAATATAAGTTTCTGCGAAATTATAGACAAGGTATAGAATAGATATGACATCTTATGGAAGACATGACACCTTCGCGTCATACGTTCTGAAATACCGACATGGTAAAACAAAGTATTGTCCTTTTAGCGCACTCTATATTTAAAGAACGGTGAATCGGAGAATTACAAATAAAACGGTTGAAATTGCTCAAGTAACAAATGCGCCAAAGACATGAAATCCGTTATAATTTATTAAATCTTATCGAATTTTCAATAGAAGCTGGTAAAAAGTGACATCATTCTATTAAATCAAAAAGAACTCTATCTGTATTTTACGGATTCATGATAGATTTTTATACATAATTCTAAAGCCATTAATACATAGTTCTTGATATAAATGATTTATATTTCATGAAACATTTTTAAAAACAATTCTTGACTAATTAAATTTTCAACTGTTTGTTAAATTATTTTCTATGGAAGTTTAAGTCAATTGGTCATAATTTATAACCATCAAATTTAATTTTTTTATTTATTTATATTACATACACAAATTTTAACGTTAAGCTTTTACAGTTTTATGATAGTTCAATGCAGTGCATTGAATATAAATGAAATTCTATTATTTTCGTTAACTAAAAATTTCACATTTATTAATAATAATTCAATAGAAATCATCTTTAATTAACTGGATGATTTAGCGATACTTTCAAAAATAAGTGCTTTTCTCTATTGTAGTTAAAGGATCTTATAAATATATTATAAATAAATTGTTAAAATTATAAATAATAATAAATTGTTAAATTTATATATAAATTATAATAAATTGTTAAAATTGTTAAATAATACTTGGGAATATCATAAAAATGTATTAATGACTTAGCTGTTATAAATAATCTATTAAAATATTTAAATATTATTTAGAAATATAATTGTTGAAGTGAATTGATAGCTTAATCGTTATAAATTAATTATTAGAAATAGTAGATAATGTCGAAACATTTAGAATATATATTCAGAGATTTTATTAACACGGAGTTTTTATAAAACCATGTTTATGCGGCAAATGTTCTAACAATATTGACAGTATAGTGTCGATCGATGTTAATATTAGAGTGGCGTAAAATTTGTGGCCTTGAGAGTATTTCGAGATATCATTTCTCTATTATTCGTTTATAATTCATCAATAATTTGATCATTTTTAATTCAATATAAATTAATGCAATAATAAACATTATCATTTATCATTCTATCCTTCATTTTATTTGCAATATCAATTGACTTATTGCTAGTAAAAAGAAAATGCCAAGAAATAAAACTGAAAATTCGTGGAAGTGTACACCAATCAATGTACAGTGTATTAATTATTTACTCAACGTTACTGACTGTTAATTTATGCACTCGTATTTTAATACGTAACTGATTGCTGCCAACCAATGTTGTAATCGCCATTTTGCAGTTCTTCGAGCTGCATTAGGTGAATACAGGAGCTGCATCGTAATTTATATATTTTCCCATTGTATGCACTCGTGCATTTTCCAAATGTCTCGTAAACCGTATCATAAAAATCCGCAGTTTAATTATTATCATGCACTTTCCGTGTTTTTTTCTTGGCTTGGACAACACGCGTAAGAAGCGTAATCGGAAGCGTTAGGTTCGTTAACGACCCTCGTCGCGACTTCCTCGAGCCCTTTGAGGAACGTTCGTTCTTCTACGGTTAATTATTATCCGTGAGCGCGTGAATCGCGTGACCAGCGTCGTCCCACAGCCGTGAACCCGGAACCACGTGCATATTTCCTACATGAAGAATTTCTTTTTTTCTTCTTCTTTTTTGTCGTGTCTCTTTTTTTTCTTCCTCGGTTCTTTGTTCGGCGAGGCTCCGATCGGCTCGACGTGGCGATCGTCGAGATCGTCGACCAAGTCACGGGCGAAATACCGCGGAACAAGTGAAATTGTATCACGTTGAAACGTTCCGAATAGAAAGTGCCGCGAGCAGCACTCGCGATTGCTACACCTCTCCCCCAATCATATTCGCGGACTATCAAAATGGTAAAATCGAAACCAAGAACCAAATCCGTTCACGTTAACACTAACTATCGACTAAAATTTGCATCAATGAAATTCGAGTGCAAGGAATAAGGAAAATATTCTTTTCTTTTTTTTTTTTTTTGCGATAAAGAATACAAGCTTTTACTAATGCAGTTTACGAAAAATTATTCAAATTTTTAAAAATACATCCCCATGAATCATGGAAAAATTCATGAAAAGTTATGAATTTGTTATTTTAATATTGGTGGTTCTAGTGATAGATACGTACATTAAGTATTTAGTTTACTTCTGTTCGTTCTGTGTTGAAGAATAAAATCTTTTGGAAAGATTAATTTAAATCCCTTTCAATTTTATACATATGTAAATTTCAACTGGAAGAATTAATGATTAAAAAGATGTTAGACAAACTTTTGGAATTGCATTTCACAAGTATAATGTTAAGAAACAGATCTGACAATCGAAAATAAAATTTTTAATAAAAAGAAAATGATTTAAAATACAGAAAGGTTTCAAAGAAAAATCGAAAGAATAAAATTTGATGATAGAAAGTTCGTGACGTTCGTGAATATATGATTAATGGATTGTAAACATTTATGCAAATTTAAATTTTTATGAATTTAATTAAAAAGAATAAGACCTGAGGGTTGATATACTTATAAAGTATACTAAATATACTATTAAGTATACTAATTACTAAATATACTAAATCTTAATATCATTAATATTTAATTCCAATGTTAATAATTAATATGGACTTAAATTACATTAATTATAAGAATCATATAATAAATTAATATAAATTTTGAATAAATGAGAAAATAGTAATAACATAGTAAAGGAAAAGAATATACTTAATTTAATTATGATGAAAGATGTAAAATAAATGTGTAAAGTAATCAAATAACAGCAACTTGAAGACATTATTAAGTATTTGAAAATGTGAAAATAATGAAACGTTAAAATGAAAAAGAAAACATAGACAAAATTATTTGATCTATATTTAAATTTGAAAAATAAACGAAAAAACAACGAACAATTTGAAATAGCAATTGATTAGCAACAATTTGAAGTAGGAAACGATTATTCGCGAAATTACAAGTAAGTACGAGCATTCATTTTTTTGTTTCTGCGTTTCCGTGAGGAAACAATTGTTATTTTTGCACGGTTTCAGGAAAAACATTACGTAAATTGTCGTCGTTTCTTGTATAATTTAAACGGAGTTAGAGTGAAATCTCAATCGATCGTGTTTTAAAGCGATTGTTACGTGGAACGATGAAAGTGCATGGCAATAAAATGTGACATTAAGACGTATTTTTTTCTTACATAAAACGTTCTACCGCGTTTTCTTTCTAAATAGGAAACGATATTCATTTTAAAAAAGACCTTTTTTTTATAACTAAAGTTTTATATTTTCTTTATTGCTCGAATCTTATGTGTAAATTGCTTTATCAACCAAACTATGAAGATATATAAATGAATAAAATTTTTATATCCAGACTTGTGTCACTTTCATCGCAAATGTATAATAACTCGACTGCATAGTTTCAAATTCATATATTACAAAAAGTACTACAGTTTGAATATTTTTTATATTTCTTATATTACTTACATTCAGCGTATTTTGAAATTTCTTACAAATACATAAGAATCTACATTCTAGTGATTTACATTGTAAGCATTGCATAAGAAATATTCAAAGGATTCTTCATTCTATTTTAAACCTAGGACAACACTATGGGATGACAGACAGATCTAATGAATATTGATATATCTCTAGATGTACAAATGGACATTAGAATATTAAAATATATACATATATATATAATAATATTATAATATTATAATATATTATATTATATAATGTAGCATATTATATTTATTATTATTATTATTATATTATATTCTCCTAGTCTATGACACAATTTATAAAATAATGATCTTTTCTTGAAATGTTTGAAGAAGATAAGAAAAAGAATATTCAATAATAATAATTAGACTGTAGATTTTCATGCAAATTTTCAACAAATTTTATGTAGATTTTATATTCAAAACCAGAATAAACAGTTCTTTCATTTGCTGAATATTATAATAAATACTATTATATATTTTGTGTCCATATATTTTTGTTGAATAACATACACTCTGCTCTATTTTCGTATTTTCAAATTTCAAAGAAACGAAGTCTATTTATAATACATATTTAGATTTCGTTTTGAGTTTTCTGCGAAGCAACAAAAATGTGTCAAACAGGCTTCCATTATTTCTAAAATTACTTTCCTAAAATTAACTAAACTGTTCACCTTGCTCAAGCAACCGGATATTTAATTGTCCCGATGTTTGCAGTTTCCTTCTCGTGGAATCCCCCTTTGCGAAATATCTTTTCCCGCTATTCAGATGCGATCAATCGTGGCAAATGTTGAACCGAAAGGTCGTGGATTCCCACGTTGCGAAAATTACCCTTGGATAACGGCCATATGTGAAATGTTAGTGATCTCGGCCGTGGGTGGTATCTACGGCATTCCGTTACATGTTGCACCCACCTTTATTCTATAATGTGGATCACAGTTGCGGAAAACGCTTTTACACGCGTCAAGTCTCTCTCGTATTGTGCCTTGATGTATCGGATATTGTGTAGAACGTTTCACGTTTTAACGTTTTAACTCTTCATTCTAAGAAAACCGTTCTAAACCACGGTTTAATCGTTCCTCTTGGATTTACATGTTTCCTTTTACGGTTTTCCCGAAAGTTAATTTAAACTTAATTATTAATTGTTCGGCAATGGTTCCCGAGCGAGATGTATTATTTTCATATTGTTACATTATACTGTTATTCATTATTAAGATGAGTTTCTTCGATTCCTTATGGTCGAAATATTGTGATGTGAGTTTTTTAAATTTGTAGGAGTTTCATATAAATTTCATTTCTTATATTTAAGAAGTAAAGAATTCTATTCAATTCGAATGAAATTTTTGAAATTTGAAATCTATGTATTCTATTTTGCTTTATTTGTTATATTTTACTCAATTATTAGTGTTATAATTATGGTCATTTCTTTGCAGTATTTGAATTAACAAATAAAAAGCTATATTTATAGAGTTTCACAATCTCAATAAACTGTGTCATTGAAATTCAAATTTAGTTAATAAGAAAATCTCAGTTTTCATTTTGATGTTGACACATTTTTAAAATCTTGTGGAAAGATGATAAAATATTATTAAAAAAAAATATCATTTCACTTTACAATCTGCAATATTTTATTTCACATCCGCAAACTTTATTATTATTATTTTATTAACTTTATTATTAAATTAAAATTTATTCATTTCAAATTAAATTATTGTTTTGTACTTCAAACATTAGTATATTAAACTTTTAAGGTCAAGTTTCGTGATGATTTTGAAATTTCTTATAATGTGAAATTTAATTTCTGAGATCGTTAGATGTTAAAAACTAAGAGCATAAAAAAAGGTCTATCGTAGTACAGTATATAAAGTTAACGATTATTAGATCGACGGGAGAAAGTACTATGCGACACATTTTCAATATAATTAAATTCAAGCGAGGCCAAGATCCACTTGATAATATGTGTATACTTGAAAGTCTATTGAATTCAGAGCTGTTCATTGAAGCTTCATCAACTATTCTACACGTTTTTATTTATATTTTACGATATTTGAAAATTTGTCAGTATCTTCTACTATTGTATTATTACTATCTTATATGACTATACGGGATGTGCAAATTGTACAGTAAATTTTTAGAGTTCGTTACAAAGAGAAAATTTCAATCTTCAAGGCTGTGATGAAAAATTTTTCAGCGATTTTGGACATTGAATATACATATAAATTTTTATAAATATAGACAGTGCTATTACAGTGCTATTATTCAGAGATAACAAAAGTATATTTCGCTGAATTGCGTCTTTTCCATTGAAGATTAAGATCATAATTACATATCTCTTACGTATGCTTCCTATTATTAACTATACATAGAAAGATAGTTTGTATGGAAGAAAAATGATTGAAGAAGAATAAAATAAGGGGTATAACGACAGAGGATTATACAATCAGTTCAAAAAGTCTTCGTACACTACACATTAAATGTACCTTAAATATAACTCTTTAATTTCATTTTTGTTACGTTATTCTTATTTTCCGTTTAATACTTCCATAACTATTCCATAAATATTATTCAGTCTTTTAAAATTGTATTGCTGTGTGCAAGAAAAATTTTCTAAAGATGCCGTCCAAATTTCATTGTTATAGCTCAAAAATTGACAAAGTTGTGGCAAACTGTGTAAATTAATATTGATCAACTGAATCTAAAGATATATTACATAATACATATATATTCCAATCAAACGTTAATCAATCTAAATTTACTACGACTTGTATACATAAAGTCAATTGTTTTTTGGTTAATCGTAAGCTAATCAAAGCTACTAAAAATTTAATCGTTTTTTCAAATTTTGTAATTATCACACATATTGTATACCGATTTATAATATACCAGAATTCACACAAAAATAGTGCCCAGATAAGTTGACGAAGAAGACTAGTTTTTTTAATTAGCATATTGTTTTAATACTATATATTTTTTTAAATATTATGTATAATATTAATTGAATGATATAGGATATTATTATGCCTGTATATTTTATGCTATAATTCAAATTTGTCTATTTATCATTACATAATTGAGATTGTGTCGATGAAGCTATCAAGAAGAACTACTAAATAAATTTTTTAACATCATAGACAACAACTCGCTACATATAAGAAATGCATCTCACTTTTAAATTTTAAATTCTCTTGAAACTCGTTCTTGCCCCTCTTGCGTCCCAAAGGTTAGAATTTCAATTGTACGGAGACTTTTCGGTGTGACTGTATGCCAGGCAATGTGCAAAATTTTTCACAGATGTACCGCTATACACGAAGCGAGAGTAAACACGGTAGTACACGGCGAATGATCTACGAGCGATTCAAGATCAAAGTGAAAACGCTAATTATTACGGAGAAATCATTAATTATGTCGCTTGTGTCCCGTCTTCGTTTCTCCCTTGCGTCTCCTTTTTCCCCTCTTTTCTCTCTAAGGCTGCCTCCTTCACCTCCCTCGCCGCCTTCTCATCCGTTTCCATCCTTCTTCCTCGTGCCCCTTTATTTATTTTTTTCTCTTTTTCTAAGCCTTCTCTTTCACCGTTGCATTCTTTCGCCGCGTTAATTATGCGAAGGACTCCCACGACTCGAGAATGCCGCTCAAGATCATGGACTACGGTCGTGTCAGTCGACGACTTTTCTAATTATTCCCAACCATTTTCCTCTCTGTTTTCATCGCTCGGAACGTTCACGTTTTTCTCTTTTTTTCTTTCTGTTTTCTTTCCTCGTGAAACGCATCATACACCAATGGAACGTAAATGTCGAAAGGTGTGTTACCACCACCAGTTTCCACGTGAGATTGTGTGAAGTTGGGCCTGATCGTAAAATGGTACCAACGAACGCTCCTTGAAATTTAAATAAGGTGAGCTGTCCGACCACGTGAATTTCATTCGGTCTTGAAAAAAGAAATATCTTGACGGAATTGTTAATATCTTACTATATTTTGTTTCCTGATTTTTAGTTTTATTCTTTTGGTCTTATAATATATTCTTTTTAATTTATTGTTCATTGTGCCTTGAGAGAAGATATAAGCAAAGTTGTTAATATCTTACTGTATCTTGTTGTTTGTTCGTTCGATTATTTATTTTATTTTATATATTTTTATTTGTTCACTTCACAATGCTTGAGTCATATGTTTTTTAATAATTTATAGTTCGTTTTATCTAATAAAAAAGATGTAAGTTGAGCATACGATAAAATATTTTATTATATTTTGTTTACTGATTTTTATTTTTATTTATTCATACGTTCTTTGTAACTTATAATTCACTATTGTTGAGACTATTAATAAATACATATTTAGATATAACTAGATATAATTGGATCATTGAATTTTTATAGAAAATTTCAAATTATAATGTAAACTTATTGATGTATAAACATTTAGTAGTGATATTTCTGTTTAATAATAATTAAATTAATTTGACTTGATTTAATATTTCTTTATGAAAAATTCGAAAAGATATCTAGTTTTTAATAATATTGCAGTCGTATGTTTTTGATACAAAGCATGCTTCATGAGTTGTACTTATTGTCAAGTACCATCCATTTTTCACGCATGCACAGATTTCATGCTACTCATGCTACATAGAAAAGAGCGAAATGTTGTGAAACGCGAAGAAATACACATTGACCGCAAAAACGGATGAACGAGCAGCTCCTTGATCGATACTAGCGATTTTTATAAAAAATAGGTCGACTTGAGTGTCTCGAGTTCGTTGTAAAAAATGTAAACAGTGTTTAGTAGTTATGTTTTGCTCGTTTTATCTTTCAACTTTTTGCAATTTCTTTGAATAATCGTTCAATTCTTGTATTTGACAAGCTGTTCATCAATTTAGCACTTTGAGCATTTTAATATTTGATACAATATCGTTGCGTTGATTATATATAAATAATTATATATAGTCAAAGTAAAATCTTGAGTATTTAATTTTATTTATTTTATTTACGTTTCCCCCCGATAGTGATTAATAATAAAATTAGATTAAATTAAAAATTCCAAGATTGAGGAATAAAAAAATTAATACTATGTGATTCCCAATATTTAATAATATCAGTTAAAGATTAAAATAAATCAGGCTTTATAAAGATAAATAAATTAATTAATCTGCGGATTTTTATATATTTATAGGAAATCCATTTGTAGGAAATGCACAGAATACATATTATGCAAAAGAATACATATAACAATACATGTGCATATACATACGCATATAATATACATAACATGCAAGAAATGTATAATATTCTCATTAAATATATAACACTAATAAGTAAAATAATTTTCTACGTATATTTCATCTTTTTAATTACAATCATGCAAATATAAATTTACATAATTTATAAAACCTCTACTCATTCTAAATAGTATTTATTACTTTTATGTTTAATGTTATTTTGACACTTTTTTGTTTGAAGTATCAGAAGTATTAATATTTGATTCTAAAATAAATAAGTCACTTGTGATAATTTCTGAATTATTATATGAACCATTTATTTTGAAAGTGGTATGAGTTTATTGTCTGAGAAAATGAAAAATTTATGATTTTTATTTGTAAACAATTTTTAATTTACGTCTCAAAACATTCGTTTGTTTTAATCAATTGAAATTTGGTTGCTAAACGGAATTGCCTAACCGATGCAAACGTAAGCACTTTAACATTTTGAAACAAAGGAAGATTGATTTACACCACTTTCAAGATAAATGGTCCAATATATAAAAAATTTTTTATATCCTAGCATGTCATTTTTTTTTTTTTATAAATCTGAAACATAAGTATTTTACAAGATTGATACAACACAGATTTTTTACAATAACTATTTGTGATCAGTGGTGAATTAAAATTCAATATCGTACGCCCACATTGGTCCATTATTATCTGACCCTTGCCTATATTTGGAAGTGCTATAGGTACGACGAATGTCAATGATTTAACTCTTAAAATTTGTGAAGTTAGTATTGTGAAATGCAGAATTTTGTTTTCATTCGAAAGTCTATAATCTTCTTTTTTGTTATTTGTTCAAATACAAATACTTTATAATGGCTCACCTTGTATATTCTATAAAAAAAATATGCCACATTTCACAATTTCGAAAAGTTTGGATTTATGTATTAATTGAATTATAGAATATGATTATACGATTATACGATTTATACATTTATAACAAAAAATACATGAAAAAAATTTTTAATAGAAATACATTTAAAGAAATAATACAATTTAAGTCCAATATTTTTCATTCATACATAAATCCAAAAAATTTGGAAAATACAATGATTACTTATATCTTTCCTTTGTGATTTCTTTTTATTTTCTATTATCTTCTATCTGTTCATATTAAAATCTATTTTATATGAAATAAAACGACCAAAATTATGTCGTATACTTTTTGATTATACCAGAAATAACACACTATTGTATATATTTAAATAACTTGCATGAAATGAAAGATAAAGAGTATTACACATAAAGTGAAGTGAATATAACATTTCTCCTTGTAAAAGAAAAACAAGGAAACAGCTAACTTTAAACAGTAATGCCTCGAAAATGAAAGCACATGACACGTGTTTTTTTATAACCATAAACATTACGTCCGTCGTAATTAAGAAATCATATATTTTCAGAAAAGAAATTTAAATATTCTGAATATTAGAAATGTAATTTATATGTATAGTAATTTATTCTATTTACAAAAAATCATTATACCACTTATTTGATATTAATTTACCTTTTAAAACTAACTTAGGAATTATTATCGTAGTTAGACGAATTAGTAATGTTTTATAGGAAGTTATTCGTCCTTATACTTAATTCAACCCATTTGTTTCTTATTTGTAAATGCTTCATCATTTAATTGTCGTTGGTCTCGGTATTCCCGGAATAAAAAAGAATAAACCATCGTTGGTATGTTCTTTCATTTATATTATAGCTTCATCATCATACACTTAACAAATATTTTTGCAGTCTTGTACTTCTGCAGTGCTATCTTTCTCAAACTCATGTAATGTAAAATGTTGTATATGAACTTTGATCACGGACATCTTTCAAATATCAAACTTCGTATGTTGATACAAAGTAAATAAGGTCACTATCTTTAATGTGTTAATGATTAACACGTTATTTCTTTCTTAAAGTTTGAATTTGATAAGTTAATATCATCCATTAAGTGTGTAAAGAAGAAACTTACTATGAATAATATATATTCAGTGTGAGGAGAATTTATAATGAGGATATTATGATTTTACGTATATTTTAAATTTGAAAATAATTATTGCATGTGTATCATATTATTATATACTTAGGGAAGGTTAGAAACATTCTACTACATTCTCTACTTCATTTGCACAATTGTTCAATGAATTATCTATTTGAAAAATTTAATGAATTATTTAGAAAAAATTGTAACAGCTCCATTCCAGCTTCATTCTTGGCTCCCCTTTGATTTCAAGGAATAAGTAACAAAGAAAATTCTACAAAATTGAACAATTAATTATATGTCAACAGTCAATATTTAGAATTTAATTTTAACATAGTGTACTATTTTATTGATTCATTAAGCTCTTTATCTTTCTTACTTTTAAATCATGAGATGGATTAAGAAATTTTTCCTTTAACTGATTGTGACTTAATTCTGCTGTTCTCTACATTTCTTTATCAATCTTGTTATATTTTATTAGGCGTATAAATAGAAAAGATCGAATATTAAAAAAATTGTTAAAAACTATACATATTTCAATAATATCTACTGAAATATTTCGAAGAAAACTGCATGATTAAATAGTAATATATATCTTAAATAATTAAATAATTAATTACTAATATGTCTCATTAATAAATTTAAATATAAATAAAAATAATAAATAATATACATTAGTGTACATTACTATAAAATATATAATAATATATTGGATATATATATAAAGATATTATTATTGTATGTATTATTATTATCTAAATACTAAATTTATATATTATAATAAGTGTTGCTTAACACTTATTAACAAGTGTAATAATTAATTTTTCATTAATTTGGATTTAGTTTAGCTAAAATTAAAAATCATTGCTCGATCAAACGAGAGTATACATTTATACATTTTTTCTAAAAGAAAATTATTTTTATATAATTTCAATAAATTTGTTCTTAAATTAAAATTAAAATTGATTAATCTTTTCGGGATTGATTTATTTAATTTATGTATCTTATTATATAACTGTATCTATATTATATAACTGTATCAATTAACAAATCAGTGACTTCTTGTCAGTTTTTACTTAGAATTCTGAAATAGCTTGTACGCGTGATGATTAATGTCTGACCATTCTGACTGGAAAGGTCGACGTTTCACGAGTCGGACGCTTCCAACAAATAAGCGTGCATAAGCGTTTCGATTACATCACTTTAATGCAACGTTAACGTAACGCGAACGTTAGCGTGCAAGGCATCGAAGAAACTGTCGATCATTCTGCCACGAACACGTCGAAAAGATCGTGGATCATGAAGGAATTTTTTTACCTATCCGATAAAAAATATTTGGTCGCTCTTCCCGCGGATAACGTATTACAGCTCGTGGTTATTAAATTAGCATCACTCATAACTTGTTAACGAATCGACTCGAATAAAAAATTGTTTGCAAATGATTTATCCAATCTGAACGTAAGATAAAGCTATTTTTCTCAAATGAAGATAGTGTGGGAGTAATTCATTATTTCAAATTGTTATTTTTTTATCTCTATTTCCAATAAACTTTGCTCTAGTATGATCATCAGTTTATGGACAGATTATGCAAATACATGTTTCTTACATTGTATATGTTTTGTATATTTCACGCAAAAGACAGAAAGAGAGAGAGAGAGAGAGAAAGAGAGATGATTGAATATATTATTTGCATATTTTCTGCACATTTTACATGTTATACTTTTTTTTTTGTTATCGGCCCTCTTTGCTATAATTTATGAATCACAAATTACTGTGATCCATAATACTTCACTTTCACAATAAATTCTTAGTAGTAATTCTACTAATATTAGCAATAAGTATAAATTCTAATAATAAAATATCATTTATGTACAGTTAAATCGAACTTGAAATTAAATTTTTCTTTAATTTTTCAATTATTTGTTATACGAAAAAATGTTTCAAACAAAAATTTTATAATATTTGGTATTCTTGTTTTTTTTATACAACTTTTGAAACATTGTATAAGAAATGCTTTACGAGTAATTTCAGATGTCACATCTCTGTCTGTTTCTGTACATCATATCTATAGTAATCAATTGTACATTTTCAAAAAAAAGAAATCCAAATATTCGGAACATTAAAAACGTAATTTACGTGTATAGTGATTCATTTTATTTGTAAAGATTATCATATCTAAATTAAAAATACAAGTTATATCAAGGGCTCGTTGAATTTTTTTAAGAAACTGTGCCAAAAACAAACATTTTTTCATTCTGCAAACGTCTACAATTTTGTATAAAATACTATTTCTCGAAAAGAAAACTATTTTATACAGTGTACATAAGAAATTGTACAAATAGTTCTGCAAATGTAATATTACGGAAGTGGACTTTAAGGGATTAAGATCAATTTAGAAATTATTATTACAGTCGTGTAACTTTATTAATTAGTACAATAGTTTGTAATCACGAATTGTTGGCCCTTAGATTCAATTTAATCTTTTTGATCCCGTCCTCGTTCACGAACGTTATACCAAAAATATGTGAAACGTTTAAAATTCTAATTGATCCAAATTCAATTGATCGATCAAAAGCTGCAGATTAGAAAAAATACAAAGGATCGCGGATGCGCAGAGGAGAATTTTCTCGTTCTCCTTGACAAACTTCCTTCTGCTCTGACGATGACTTCAATCCACTAAAACCGAGACTCGGATACCATGCTATAAAGCCGAAGAAAAAGTCGCGATTGTAAACTCGGCTTGCTTACTCACTCGCGATTGTTCCGTGGCGATCGACATTGCTTTTCGTGGAAGGTCGTGTGAATCTCTAGAAACTCGACGGATTTGTTGAATTTTCATGAAGGTGGAATCTGTTGGAGACTTAAATTAAAATTTGTCGTCGCTCGTAACGATTCGTTCTCGATAATATTCGTTTGTCTTAGCTCCTTTTGACTTCACGAAACGTTTCTCCATTCTCTTGACCTATGAAAATATATACATACATGTGCATGTATACTACTGTAACAATTCCATTGCAATTGTCTATGAATGTTCGTACGAGTTCGATAAAGTCTGTGATCGTTTTATTTAACTACATTAAAAATTTGCATCGCGTTGAGAGATTTTGCAAGAAGTAATAATAATTTTTTCAGGTGAATCCAAGCAATATTATTTTTAATTATTTAATTATTTTGTAGATATTAATAATATATTAACGTTAATATTTTTTTATAATGCTGACACTATTTTCAGAATTGTAATTTACAAAAAGAACTATTTTGTTGAATTGAATATCGTGATGATTTTGATTCTATAATATTATAATAAAATTATTGATCGTGCGACTAAATAATAATTGATTGTGCACGTTAACGAATTTATGTGTGCACAAAAGATTATATCAGGATAATTATATTATTATAACTTTAATTATAATAATTATATTAATAATTATATTATATTAATTATTTGATCATATTAATAATTATATTATATTAATTATTTAATCATATTAATAATTATATTATATTAATTATTTAATTATATCAATAATTATATTATATTAATTATTTAATCATATTAATAATTATATTATGTTAATTATTTAATCATATTAATAATTATATTATATTAATTATTTAATTAAATCAATAATTATATTATAATAATTTTAGACTTCAAATTTTTATGTAACTTCATAATTTGAAAAATATAATTTAAAAAAATAGAATCTCAGTAGAAAATCATTTTGCGTTTAAGAATATTTTGCGTTATGTTATAGAAAGCAATATACTACAATTTTCTCATATTATTTGTATTCCCGTTATAAAAATTTTAAGTTCAGATCATATTATAATAACCAGACTGCGAATTCTTATGCAATTTCATATTTTTATGAAGACAATTGAGAAAATGAAATTTACAGAAAGAACTATTTTGTTGATTGGCTATCGTATGATTTTGGTTTTATAAACTTTTGCATGCTACACGTATTGTACCTTTCTTGCACTGATCCTCCCCTCCGGTAGTAATTTTTCGTTCGTACAATAGGAATTCCGTTAAACGAATTAAACCGTCAAGAGATCGTTTAATCGAGTATCGATTGAAATTTACCTCAAATAAGTAGAATTCAAAATAAGACTATACTAATGGATTTCTGAATCTTCCACGTCTACTATTCAAATCAGTTCACGTTTTCGCACATCTTTACACGCTTCTGTGTGCTTCGTCTTCTGACGACGCTAATACGAGGCATAAAGAGGCTGTCGAAAAGCAGAGGTCGATGATACGGTGACATGCGAATTACAGCGAGGCTTTATGCAATCGGGCAGGCATTAATTGAGGCAGTAGAACGCGATAAACCGTGTAGGTTGCAGCCGTGGCAACGGAGCTACGATGGAAAATCGGCGAACGCGGTCCTCGGCAACGAATAAATAAGGAGACAAGAAACGTGTAATGACCCACACTCGATTATTGCGCGGCAGAAAGAGATAGGCGTGCTGCCCGTGGCGATGAACGAGATAAAGACAAGCAGATGGAAAATATGGCCATGATATTTACTAACGCGGCCTCCACGTGAAAGTGCTCGGTTCTTCGCTTTGTGTCCGTGCTCGGTGAACGCGTACGGGTGTCATGTAACGGGTGACATGACCGAACCTTTTGAAGAAAAATAAGATCATGCCCGATTCGGCTGGAAATGCCGCGTTTCGAGCGTAGTTGGTATTAATTTATTCCAAGGATTCTGGCGACTAAGATCAGCCCTGACGGCTGGCACACGGCCGGAGAACGTGCAGCGAAAAAATGGAACGATCGAGTTACGAGAGATTCGTGTGCGATGGAATTTGACCTAAATAAAAGTTCGCGAGGAGCGCGTGGACTCTCTCTCTCTCTCTCTCTCTCCTCTTACAGCTGCTGCCACTCGATCTTGCAAAGTAAATTTCGGCGTTTGTTAATTTTATACTTGGTTTTTAACATCGTTTGCTGGCTAAATTATTTGAATCTTTAATTATGACGTCGTTAATCGGACAGTGGTAGTTTATGTAATTTCGAATTTTTATTATTTCTTTTTTTAATATGCACGTTAACTTTTTGTGAACGTAAAAGGAATTATCCTTGAAGTTTGGAATTCCTTGAATGTTTTATATAAATATATAATAATATTATAGTATTAATATATTTATATTATAATATAAATATATCATAATATTGTAATATATTATAAATTATACGCTTAACATTAAAATGTTATTGTTTTTTTTTTTTAAATATACTTACACCTTGACTTTATTTTTAAACATAGAATAAATTATCCTTGAAATAAATGTATTATCTAATTACATGATTAGATTTTGACTTTTTCTAAATCTGTACGTTATAAAAAATAAATTCTTATCAGAAGAATTGTTTGAATATTCTTAATATTCGATATTGTTAATTACAATCAAAAAGTAAAAAGTATAATAATTAAAAATAAATAGTATAGTAATTAAAAAATAACAGAAATTAAAATTTCAATTATAAAATTGAAAATATAAATTACATTAGTGCTAATTTTGGGTTCCGTTTCAAACGTTATAAACTTAAATTATTATTATTGACTTTCATTTTTATTTATAACAGAAGAAAGTTATTTTATACTTTATTTCTATTCTATATAAAATTTTATTACATGTACATGTTTTATATTTCAAATTTTTAAATTAAAAAGAATGGTCTCTGTTGGTATATAACATGTCTGTTAGGGAAAGATAGAAAATATATAATAAATATGCAATTTTATGGTTATAAGGGTATTGATATCCTCACAGCTCTACGTACAATGTGCACCTGTAGTTTTTTCATCTTGGCTTGAAAAATTCATGATTTTACCTATCTACGTATAAGATCTATTTCACATTCGTTACGGATAATCAGGCGTCTGCTGTATTCTCTATATATATTTCTTTCTTCTTTTTCCCGTACGTAGTTGAACGGCTCAGGGAGCCAAGCGTAACATTGGTCTTGGTTCATTTTAACTAAATGATTGTTACCTAAAAAGTAGTTTTATTCAGTGAAAGTCAATTTCTACGCGAGTGATATAAAAATATATCCACGTCGATAGAGCTTACAGCAACTGCTATGCATGTCGGGAATTGCGTTATTTTGCAAATTCTTAAAGCCATTTGCCACATTAAAAAAAAAAAATCGTAATATCTTTACATAATTCATTTATTCAAAATTAGTATTTTTTAATTTATTCATTATTCATTTGTTTATTGTTATTATTATAAAAATTAATAAATTAATAATAATAGTATAAAATTAATAATTGTAATATATTTTGTGTTCATAGTGATTATGATTTTGTTGAAATTGTGTTATTTTGCAAATTCTTAAAGCCATTTGTCACATTAAATAAAAAGAAATTGTAATATCTTTAGATGATTCATTTATTCAAAATTAATATTTTTTAATTTATTCATTATTCATTTGTTTATTATTATTATTAAATTAATAAATTAATAATTATTATTATAAAAATTATTATTATAATTATTATTATAAAAATTAATAAATTAATAATAATACTATAAAATTAATAATTATAATATATTTTGTGTTTATAGTTATTATAATTTTTATGTTTATAGTAATTATGATTTGATTGAAATCCATGATAAGTGATATTTTCTCATGTATTAATATTCCTGAATTGCAGCATTTAAACCAAGATATCTTGAAAAACTAAGAAAATGTCGATTTCTCAACCAATCTAATATAGTAACGCTTGAATAAACTTCGTCAACTAGTTTGTGCCTGAAACCTCATCAACTACATTAAAATACATACCTGCGACAAGTTTGTCGAACGAGGAATGAAGGAAAAGTAACGCTGCAGTTTTCTTAAATTACTAAAACTAACGTTACTTGTGTGTTTTTATACATATTATAATTTCACTTATACGTAACAAGAAATATAGAATACAGTTATATAAATTAAAATGATTATTAAGATACGTTAGAATTACATATATTTAGCTACTGTATATTTATACAGTTACACGTGACTAAAATTACTTTCGAATGCACGTAACAAAACAAAAGGTATGAAACACAATTATACAAGTACAATTATACAATATACTGCATACGTATTATGCAATATGGTAAAAACAATTTTAAATAAATTACATAGAAAATTACTATACATAAATATTACTATATATAAAATCACTATATACAAATTACTATATATATATATATATACACGCACGAACGTAGCACGATATTTCGAGAATTTCCTTATTCCACTTTTCGAATCCGAGTCACCGGACCATTTCAGCGTACCAATTTCTCGTTTTCACGCTCGACCAAAAGCCTCGAGCGATCCTCTAGTCTAGTTTGCAATCATCATCCGTGGTACTCTGCCACTGGCTGCGTACGTACGTACGTACGTACGTACATACATACGTGCGTACGTGCAGAATTCTCTCGTTATCGTTTGGCGGACGGTTCCTGTCGAGCACGGCCGTAAAGGTAATTCGTCCAAAGAATTTCGATGAAAATATTCGCGCTGGCAAGGTATCCTTAAGGTCTCCTCGCTGCTCCTCGCGAACAAGGACAGAAGAGAAGGGGATACGAAGTTGTACAGGCACCTTTCTCGCGGCGCTCGCCGTGGAATGGCAAAAAGAGAGGAGGCACTCTCTGACGTCACATTGGCTGGTCGGTGGTGCCGCTAGCCTCTCACTTGGCCGGCGACGTTCGGCACGCTCGTTTCGGTTCGTGTTCGTCCTCCTTCCCGTTCGACGTTCAGGCGAGGAGAACCGATCAAGGTTCGACTGGCCCACACGGCCCTTTTCATCCGCGAATTTCGAAGCCGGTGCGCGCGTAAACGGACCGCCTCGGTCCTTTGGCGTACACGTACGTACGAAGTGTGAAAAGAAACTGTCACAGTGAAGTTTGGTTTTACTCCAAGGTGGTTTCTCCTCTCTTCCTTTTTTTTTTTTTTTTTTTTTCAAGTCGATTCGCAAGTGTGCGCCGCCGATTGTATTGTTGCATCGTTGTGCCATGACACTCTGGATACGATCGTAAACGGATTAGGTGGCAGCCGCGGTAAGTCCAGCTACCTCTTCTTGTCACGCTGCTTCCGCTTTTATCCGACCGCTTTCCTCTCCTGCGTGTGCACGTTTCTGTCGTCCAACGGTGTACGTGGGATATTTTATAAAAATATGAAAAGATTATCGATATTACGAACGATAGAATGATTGTCGGAGTAAAGATGGAATGTTCTGAGATTTTGATAGGACGTAGTTGTCGCGTAGAGATGTCAGGTATAGTGTGTGATGGCTATCGTGATTATTAATGAGTAAATAAACCCATTTATATACATAACGTAATAGGTAAGGAACAATGCAGTGTCTAGAGGTAGCATACGTAAGAAATAAAAAAAGGCAGAAATTATTCACATTAATAATAGTATGATTAATATGCACAATAGTTTAATCGGATAATTAAGAAGTAATGTCTGAAAGTGGACGTTTAATTTTATGATAGAGTTTTAGGTCAGTTACCGAAAAATAGGAAATCTTTGGTAAATAAGAAATATACAAAGTTGATATAAAAATAAGAATAAAAATAATTATATAATTATATAAAGTATATTTAATATAAATAAAATATTAAAATAAAATTATATAATTATATAAAGTATATAAAGTATATAAAATAAAATTATATAATTATATAAAGTATATTTAATATAAATAAAATATTAAAATAAAATTATATAATTATATAAAGTATATAAAGTNNNTAAAATAAAATTATATAATTATATAAAGTATATAAAGTATATAAAATAAAATTATATAATTATATAAAGTATATTTAATATAAATAAAATAATAATAATAAGATAATAAAATAAAATAATAATAAGTATATTAATACATATAAAGTATAATTAGTATAAATGATAATTACACAAGTAAAGCATTTCCCATTGTGAATGTGTCTCAAGTCTGCAGATTAGAATGCTTACTCAACTGCAGGAAAGTTAATTTTGTCTCTTCAGACAATTTGCTTATTATACTGAAATCCTTCACAGGATGGGGAAGAATAAAGGATTATGCAGGAGCTATTCTTGTTGCTTACACTGTACGTATGATGCGTTCATCACGAAGAAAGTACTAAGGAGTCTTTTCAAATATTATTAGCCTTCCTGTTGATTTGTAAATATTATTTGACTTGCGTGGATGAATCTGACCTGTGGACTATTGACCTTTAAACGTTGGAAAAAATGTTCTTTCATCGTTACATGAATAAACAACTAGAAAGGAATTAAATATTTACTACTAGATGCAATTTTGTGTCCATGTTAATTAAAAAAAGAACGCAATAACGATTATCATTCATTTCTTGATTTTTTATTAAAAATATTGATCGACACTCAATTTTTTAGAATTAAAATAATAATGATTTTACAAAGCACCATAAAATTTTGAACAACAACGATCCTTGAATAAAGCTGAAATTTTTCATTTGAACGTTTAGGTGATAAGTAAATTCTTATGTTATATATTATTATGTGTTGATCACTTTGCATGCATTCCTTCAACACTGAGAAATGGGATCGTTTGTTTCACTGGTACCCTTTGGTATTCGCACAAGATAGAATCACATAATTTGGACTATAGTTTAATACAAAAAAAAAAAGTTACAGAATAAATAATTTTTTTTTAATATCTAGGAGAAGAATATATACAGAAAAATATTAATATTCAGTTTGAAATTGATAGATGAAATTATTACAATTAGCTCGTAATTTTTTTCTTCTCTACCAATTGGAAGGAAAAGAAATTAATGTTTCAATTTCTCGAAAATAACGTCATTTAATGTAAATGATTTTACATTATTTGTGAAATAATGACAGTGATATGATGTCACATTTCAGATTCACAATTTCGTTCTGCCAGTTCAAATTTGTTCACTATTTTTTGATATATTAGTTGAACAATAGATAAATAAAAATTATCTTTTGTAACTTTATCAATCATAATAATCGCACAGTAATTCTATAATATAATACAAAATAAGAAGAAAATATTAAAAATAACGTTTTGAAAGGAAACTTTTACTATGGAATCTGTTGTGAAATTTATCCTATTTCATGTTAAACTATGACTGCCAACATTTTTCACAAAAGTAATTCAAACATTCTTAACTCTTTAAAACTTCTTAGAAATTCATTTTTATTGATCACCAATGTACTGACTTCAATCTTAATCTTCAAAATTATGATAAATCTAATCATCTGTGATATGATATAAAAACATCTTTGAAAAGAATAAACTCAGAAGTTGTCAAAGTAAAAAAGTTTCACAAGTTAGAGTATCATACGCATAATCTTAATCTAATAATCAATAACAATATAATTGTTATTTTAAGGTTCAAAGAGGATAACATATTACAATATATTCAATATATAATAATATATCAAACAATATATTATGTTTAAAGATGAATGCATTCTTAATTTGTTATGTATCCCTCAACTTTTAGATTTTTGGTAATTTTGAGCATTCGAAGCGTTCGAAATGAATTGTCGCGATAATTTTTTCTCGCGAAGATTGGTATATCAGTTATAGCGTTTCCGTATATTTATTTATTTATCTACACGATGGATGTATACAGCATCGTATTAATCCTTTGCCAAGGGGAATGCAGGATTGAAACGTTTACGGATTTTCTGTCTTCTTTATTTCTCCTTTAGATCGCGGATAATGATCACGTGTGGATACTATTACGTGACTACAAACGAAGAAACCTTCGTTGAAGTTGTTAACTCATCGATTCTGTCTCGAGCGTTGCTTATTTTCTTCTATCCAGATTTTTCACTAAAAAGAACACACGGAGGGGGAATGTGAAACACGCGAAACGTAATTGTTGTAATTCAGCTGTAATACCGCTTCTGTCGATATTTCAAAAGAACGTCCCGGATAGTATTTTGCAACGTTAAGTAAGATTTGTCGTAAATTACATAATCGCTGAAAAATTATCGAATTCTTTGGCAACAGGCGAACCTACGTCAAGAGTGTTTCATCTAAACTATAGATCTACTTCCGATAATTATTTCATATACAACACTTTGTTGTATGATTTTCAACGTGTGTTGCAAGAAACAGCTTCGTGACTGACGCGAGCTTAATAAAAACATTGAGGTTTACTGACGGTTTATTATTAGGAAAAAATAATCGTCGATTTTTTTAAAATTATACGTTTTAATATTAATGTATCTCTGTTTGTGTTGATTATACTTAGTTACATATGCGTATATTCGTCGCAGTGGAATCGAGCAATTTTTTAGAATGATTATTAGTTTATAAATTATAAATTATTGATTTCTAGATTTATCGATTATTTGTCTAAAAAATAGCTACATATTTTATTGTTTAGAAAAAAATAACGTCATCACATAAAAAATTCGAAATGTTTAGAAAAAAATAACGTCATCACATAAAAAATTCATATGATAAATAAAATATTATATATTGTAATACTACAAGAAGGAAAAAAGAAACTACAAGGTATTTATTCATGTTTAAAAGAAAATCTATGCTTCAACTATCTTTTTAGGGCCGAAAAGGCTACTCTAACATAGATTATATCATAACAAAAATAATTGTACATCTGTGCTATAGAGACATGTTAGTGAAATGTTTAAAAGTTTAAGACAAATGAATCTGAAAATTTGTTTTAAAATTTTAATATCTAACGACCAAAACAACAATTTATACTTTAATCGAAAATAAAGGATGTTTCTTAAAAACTAAGAAACCGTTTGTTCGAATCGCAAGTCTACTAAGAAAACTCAAGAATAGATTTTATAATGAAAATAATATAAGACATCGAGGCATCCAAAAGTTTAGAACAAATGAATTTTGAACATTTATTTCAAAATTTACCGCGTTTAATAGTCTAGGGGACTATTTATACTTTAATTAAAAATAAATGGTGGTTTCTCTTTTAATCTTAAAGAAAATTCTACCAAAAAGGATAGACTTTGTAATGAAAGTGATTAGGTATCTGTTAAATATACCTGAGCAGCAAAGCGCGAGGAGTATAATAGCATTTCATGCGATAAATCTTTCTTAGGTTGTTCATTAAAACTTGGCGAACGAGTGCTCTTCCTTTGGAAAATACACCGATCTAGTAATCGTAAAAGGAATAAGGGGTTAACGGGTTAAAACAAATTACCGCGTTTGAACGACGATGTCGTGGTGTGAGAATCGGCTTGGAGTCCGTGATGAACATTAAACGGGGTCGGCTGTAAATTTTCCGTTCATTGTCAGTCTGTTATTAACTCGAAATTCTTTTCGATTATTCTCGTGAAAAGTCTCGAACGAAAGCAATTTTTTCCTAACTTGGTAGACTTCTTTTTGGTCAATTCTATCGCTTCAATTTGTCGTCGAGCAATTTCGACAATTTTTTTTTAAATTCACAGCAGAATTGTCTGTTGATCGATCAAAATTTTTAGTTAATATTTTTAATTATTTATTGTCATTTCAATTATTCTGTTATTTTATATTTGCTTTCAATAGCTTTTGTTTAGCTTTATTAACAAAATTAAAATCTGAATTAATTTATGTGCTTTTGATGAATCCCTCACTGTCTGCTACAACTAGCTACATAATTAATGATTAACTATTTAATAAACAGATATTTAATTGCTAGTTAATGACTAAACATTAATTTAATTCAATTAAATTTCATCGTTAATTATCGATAATTTAACACTAATTGATTGTCGATTTACACCAGAATTACTACAGAACAATCAAAATGATCGATTTGAAATATTGATAAAATATACGTATAAATCAATTGTATTTTATTGTTTTGTGTCGTTTGTTTTATGAATTTCATTCTGTTCATTGTGCGTTAATTTTTCTCGTATAAATTCCAAGATTTTCGCCCAATTCGTGTCAATCTACGACGATCGTATTGCAAATGTCACTCGAGCATCTCGAGTTGGACAGTTTTAAAAGGCCAAGGAACTGTTAACTCTTCGGTTAACAGTTTCCCATGGCACATTCAGAGCACTTCGATCCGTTCGATTTGCTCTGTTCGACGATATAGCTAACGAAATATCTCGCGATCGGTTTCCGTGAATCGTAGTCAGAAACCACCGGAGTCTTTGACTCCGTGATATCCAGCAAGTCCAGTTTGAGTAAGCATCCTGGCTCCAAGTGGATTGACCTCCGCCGTCAGGATCCGTGATAGGAATAAATTCCCTCTTCAGGTCTACACGGTGTGTTCCGACTTGAGAACCACACGTCAGATCGTTCTTTTCAATTTCGGAGGCTATTTCGTTGCGGTGGGGCTAGGATAAAATAGAGCCTTCTATATTTGAACTAACAGGGAGGCAAAAGTGCTTAGTTAATGGAATATTCAGATGATACGACAATTATATTTTCGATGTTGAACTGCATGTATCCAAGTATATGGAATATAACTGTATAATTGTTTTGTTGAACGTAGAATTTTTTTGTGTTCCACTACCTAAAAATATTAATTTTAATGTGTATTTATATAATTAGAAAATTATTTTTTATTATTTTATGATTAAAAGATTAAAAAATTTATCATTAAATTATAGTGTAATTATAAATTTGTTTCTCTAAGTTATATAGTTTAATAAAAACATTAATTTTGTAAATTAAATACTAATATAATATAATTATGTAATTAATATATATATATATATATATATCAAAATAAATATTAGATATGTATTTATAGAATAAAAGAATTAATCATTATTATTTTTATTTTTTTTATTATTTTTATAATTATATTTGTGAAAAGTTTTTATTATTTAAGATTTTTGATTATAACAGAATTTTTACATGTAATTTTTGTGTTTTTTATATTTAACGCCTGTTATTGAAATACTCTTGCAATGCTTTTCTTCGTTTTCAAGTCTGAAATTCTTACTTTTGATTCAAGAAATCTCATCGTTTTTTATATTTTCACGTTATTTTAATAAAAGCTAACAATGCCTCATAGTACACAAGTTTGATTATTCTGTACAAAGTTCGAGACATTGAAGGATATTATCACCTAGTTAATTAGGAAAAATATCGAGACTCTTTAATACAGTAAAACCTCCTATATTTGAACAAATAGAGAGACAAAAGTGTTCGATTAAACTATATTTACATAATTGAAACTAATGGATCAATCAAAAATGAAAATCGGAAGCCTGTTTCGCTTCTTTCAATAAAATCTTGTATCTAATCTTAGTTAGTTCCTTTGTCCCAATTATGAAAATCACATCAAATAATACATATAAAACAATTAAAAGACAAGATAGACACAATCTTTTGTATGTTCTATCACTATTGCATTTCAAGTTCTTTTAACAATTATTTAATTATATTTAATTACAAAAAGTTATATTATTTAATTATATTTAATTATAAAAATAATATTATTTAATTATATTTAATTATAAAAACGTTTTTATTAAATAATATTATTTAATTTTTATTTTATATTATTTATTTTTATTGAATAATATTATTTAATTTTTATTTTATACTATCTATTTTTATTAAATAATATTATTTAATTTTTATTTTATATTATTTATTTTCACTAAATAATATTATTTAATTGTAAAAAAACACGCTAAATAATTTAGTAAAATAAAGGCATGTATTGCTAATAAATATTTTGCTCGGATAATAGAATAGTAAACGAATAATAGAGTACGGATATGGACAGGTTGTACTGTTCCACGTGTGAACGGTTTATCTGAACCCCCTTCGACTCGTCGTGCGATTTTTTGTCGTGCTTGAACAAACGTCGCCGTAACAGTTCTTTTGCGTGACCTCTCTGCAAGTTATGCGTTCATCTTGTTCATCCTGTTTGTACGAAAGATTCGAGACGAGTAAAAATCCTTGGTTTTACATTGGTTGATCGTCATTCACGTGAAAGCGAGACAAGTCTGATATTTTTTGAGATCCTGTCGAGAAAGGTGCACAACGTCTCAACTAAGTCACAAAGAATACACAGCACATTGGTATTCTGAAAAAGTTATCCACATGCAAATTGTAGTCGAAGCTATAAATAGCCTTTGGGTAAACAGACTGACCTAAAAAAAATAGCAAATGTGGAGTGAAACTTTTATCTAACTCTTAGGAAATTAGCTTGGATTGAGCGAATTTTTTTGATGATTTGGTTCATTATTCTTTAAAAAAGTGATTTAAATAGTTGTATTATCGTTGAGATGATCAAAGTATAATGATTAGTTTCTCAGTGTTTTTGAAAAGTTTGTGGATATTTATGTGTTTATGGGAAGAATATAGTGAATGCGCTTAATATACAAAAATATATAAAATATTCATAATGTACAAAATTATATAACTAATATAATAAATATACTTAATATACTTAACATACAAAATATTTATACTAAATATGCTTAATATACTTAATATATAAAATATTTAAAGTATCATGTTTTTTTTCTAATATTTAATATACAAAACAATTTTGAAATTCTGCTGTTTTAATTGTATCCTATAGTTTACTTACGATCAAATTAATTCGATAAAAATCAAATAGAATTGTCTAAATTAAATGCACATATATTATTTTTTATTTTCTTATCTTTTGAAATTCATATTCTCCTTTTTTTTTTATTTTCTACTGTCTTGACTGTTTTTCTATATTATTATTTATTTATTCTTTTTTCTTTCTGTATTCAAAAATATAGAGAAGCACAGAATACCGTTGTTTCATTTTCGTTTGTTATTATTTCGCAGTGCATAATTTCTCGTGTCACTTTGTAGGCACAAACCGATTTGTCGCAAGTGACACAAGAAACGGTAAGCTGTAAGAGTAAAGGATTTTCGGTGAGATCGAGCTGCAGCGATCAGTCGAGCTGGCAGAACCGATTCGCTTGAATGGGGAAAATTATGCATGGCAATGTTCTTTTCTCATTTATTGGATCGGAACATTTTACCGCTCGAAGTTAGTCGAGCGAAAGGAAAGGTTTCTTTTGTTTTACACACGGCTTCAGAACCGTTTTCCTTTGTAAAATCAAATGTTGCTGTGACTACATGTACTGCAAAACGCAAAGTGTCGAACATTTGTTGTACTTAGGAGAATAAAATCGAAATAGGAGAGAGCAAGCTCACATTGTTTAATTTGTTCAAGAGAATGTACTTCATTAATTTTCATAAGAAGCTGTCTCATTAGACGTAACTAAATAATTAGGAAATATAATTGCACTTTAATGTCTAAATAATTCAACTTTTTTGCTCGGTTCACGTAAAACGTTGTGTATGCTCCAAAATGTCCGCATGTTAGTATTTCATAGAAAATTAGAAAAACTTATTTTTCAATATACATTTAATAGCTTCGTATTTTTTTATATATCAAAGTAAACGTGAAATTTAGGAATTTAGTTAGCAACGCGATACAGTCAGCAGTAAGGAACATGTTGAACTCAAAATTTGTTAAAATTGTCTTTCCTTCTTTGTTCGCATGTTAATTAAATTATTTTGGTATAATTTATATAATGGTAATATTTTATTTGGAAAAAATTATTTATCAATTGACGAATAATTGCCAGCAGTTTATTAGATTTGGATAGTACTATGTTCTTAACAAAATCTGACTTTATATTCTCCCAGGATTTTTCCAAAACTAAATTAGAATATTCTTTTGGTGTTTTGATCAATGTATAACATACATATTCATATATAGAGAAGAGGCAAATTAATAGGTCAATTCTTATTTTTTGTAATTTTTTTTTGAATTAGTTACTTAATAAAAAATATACTTTGGTTATCTTTTACATGCAAGTTAAATTTTGGAGGAAAAAACAGATGAAATAAATTATAATGTTGCGACTAACTATTATCTATACGCAATATCCAGATAATTTCACTGTATCAAATTGTTCTAGTCTCCCTTATTTATTACGATAATAATATGCTTAATTATTAGCTAGTTATGCTTATATGTTTAGTTTAATATATTGGCGTGTGATATGTAGTTACATACATTTATCGAATATGTTTAATAATATAGAAAATACTTCTCTTTGTGGCCCTGCCCTGTAGAACTTAGTCCAGTTCTCATTTTTATTTTTTTATTATTCATAACTATAAGTACCCGTGTATAATATACATGTATATATAATACGTAATATTTCTCTTCTGTATTTGTACAATAATCCAACTGCAAGTACTTTTATTTCCCACTATGATCAGTTCGTATAAAAAGACAGGCCTATATTGACAATTTAATTTTTCTGCGGTCGAGATTACTGTTTATCAAGGAAAATGGATAGTTTACAATAAGACTAATCAGAAGCATGCATGTGAAAACATAGGACGATCCATTAGACGATAAAATTCAAGATGAGTAACCACCAGTTGCATCATCTTTATCCTCTGATTCTTCTGGTTTTCGACCGCAGAAACGGGAGATGAAGGAAATACGATTTTAGTCAAAAATTGTAGGAGATAGACTTACGAAACGTTAGACGTCTGTGGTAAATAAATAGCTGTGTGGTATTTTTCAGTAATCCTTAAGAATAATTATTAAGTAAGAATCATCGTCGAGTATTATATGTAGACTGTGGATTTTTATGGTATTTATGGAAAATTAGAAGTTGCAAAAATCACTTCTTAAAAAGAATCATTAAAATATCATGTATGAGCATTTCTAAGATACTTTTAACAGATCTTAAATATAAGAAGGAAATTCTCAATGTTTTCACAAATAGAGACCATCAAAACCATAATTAAGAAATTTAAAATTATACATAGTTAGTACCACGTATCTTAAATTAATTTTATTTGGAAATTCTAAAATTCTATAAAATAACAAAATTAATTTGAAGTTGAATATCAATATTTTCAGAAATTATTTGAAACTCTACAGTCCTGTGAAATAAAGCTTATTTAAAATTAATGTTAATTCGAATTTAAATAATCTGCTTGTCTCGATTTCATTAGAAATTAATCACATTTGCACTTAGCATAATTACTCGAGACTGCGCATTAACTTTTAAAGATTAGCATGCCCCATGTGAATTTCGTTTTAATTTTATTGCAAAACGTGATCTCTAGATATTTATCCACATTATCAGAAATGACAACATTATCACAAAACAAATGAGTTCTCCCATACACTTTGGTATAAATATGCTAAAAAAAAAAAGAAGAAGAGAGATAGCTGGAGGTAAAATTCATAACAGTATCAATGTGATTTTCTTTAATGATCTCTTTAAGGATTCACATAGAAATTATGCTTTTTTCGATGATAAGATTTTTATAGCTATGTCGCATGAATTATACATGTATCAGCTAACTGCTCGTCTCGTATGCGTGCTACTTGTCGAAAATCGTTTATTTCGTTTAGTCATCAATTTTCTTTACATCTATTTTATTAAAATATACAAGGGAAATCACTTAACTTTGCTATCTTATATTCGACATCTATTTCTTATATGAAAAAAAAACGCATAATATTGAGGGGGTTGTGCGATGTAAGAATAAATTTTTTGTTACCTTTCTTTCCTCTCGAAATACGAGAATCATCTTAAGTTTTCAAACGTGATGTGTGATATTCGAAAGAATATCAAACGCTGGATAAAAAATCAGCATTTTTCGAAATATTTCTCAAAAATTGCCTTACCTTCACAATTAAAACACTCTAATATATAAATATAATATAAATAATATAATACATAATAATAATATAATAATATAATATATAATGATAATATAACAATATAATATATAAATATAATATAAATAATATAATACATAATAATAATATCATAATATAATATATAAATATAATATAAATAATATAATACATAATAATATCATAATATAATATGTAATAATAATATAATAATATAATATATAAATATAATATAAATAATATAATATATAATAATAATATAATAATATAATACATAAATACAATATAAAAATATAAATATTTTAAAAATAACAATATATTTTCAAAACATTTCTTTGTATAAGATAAGCAGAGTAGTTAGTTCACTCCTGTATCCGCTCAAAGTGTCACATTTGAGCTCGAAAATTTTTAATTGTCCCTACGAAAGGATCGTTAAAATACCAATGCTGCTTTGCGAAGTGAAAAAAAGTTCGTCTTTGCGTACATAATGCGAGTTGATCTGCACGGACGAAAAGTTCTTCTCATAAAGTTGTCACGGATCGAGAGATGCACGCACGATAATCGACTTCACACGGAAATGTGCGAAGAAGTTGAAAAGCTTGCCGTTACTCGCCGCGAGCATTAACTCAATAAGGATTTGACGCGCGGGACAATGGGAACGCGAGACAATCGTGAAAGCATCGCGGTAAAATTCCCTCTGATTGTTTTTCGTAGAAAGTAAACACACAGTGGGAAGAGGACTCGGATTCTGGCGAGAGTACGCGCGCTCATTCTCGTATTTCGAGAGGACGAGCAACACGAAAGGGACGATGGAAATCCGAATCGAGCGTTAATTACGCGTTCCAGCCGTAAGCGGCCAAAAGTGGAAAGAGGTCGGACGTTCTCCCGCCTGGAAACGCGAACACGCGAAACGGACGCTCGAAAATCGCGTCTCGAGGCGCGACGGTGGTTTCCGGTGCGGTTCGATTTCTTCCATTCGTTTGTGCAGGCTCGATTTCTTTTCTCTTTCACTTTCTGCTGAATGGAGAATCGTTCACTGTGCTTTGTTCCTTCGTTTTTTTTTTTTTTTTTTTTCAAACGGCGAATATTTTGACTGCTGATGTCTTGTCCCGATGTCGATCGTAAGATTTGAGGAACGATGATAAATTGAGAAATTTAAAAGGCAATGGAATTTGGAACGAAGTAAGGAGAAAATGTAATCAATGATGTTTCGCAAATATTAAGAATTATAGGGACAAGGTGTATCACGAATTATTATTCTTTGTAATAGATAATAATTCTTTGTAATAGATAATAATTCAAAGATGTAAAAGAAAGGTTTTGAAAGGTTGGGCATATTTCATAAATAACATTTATAAATACAGAATGTCGTCGCTCGTGTAATATAAAACTTAAACAATCCATATTAATTAATAAATATTATTGATAATTATTTCTATTTATAATAATATTAAATATTATTAACAATTCATATTATTAATTTAATTTATAATAATATTAAATATTATTAACAGTTATTAATAATTATTTACAACAATATTACAGATATTGTAAAATAATTCTGTGGTGGAGCGTATATAATTTTCGCAATTGTATATTGCTGTTTGATGCCAGAAGAATTTTTAGTTTTAAAATTTCATTAGGCTTCAAAATTATAATTTCGAGAATTGTAGCATTTGAAATGTCAGAAATGAAGTATACTCCAGGTGAAAATGTCGAGAACTTTAATAAAATTTGTTCGTATTTGACGAGCGACTCATTGAGATCGAACAAAATTGCAGTGAATGTCGTTTATCGTTTAAAGGTCGGTGAAACAGGTTATCCAGAGTCATAAGGATCGCATATATCATATGAGTACGTGAAAAAAAGAAAAAAAAAAAAGTAATCGTCTGTCTGGCCACTTTCAGAAGCTAGTCACGTGGAACATTTGACCCCGAAACGTTATTATCGTCGGTCGAATCAAAAACTGTTTTGACGTTTCTCAACTCGAAACGAGAAACGAGAGGAATCGTTGTCGAAATTATACGTGGTATGTATATGTAATATTCGTCGATCGAATTGGGAAAAAAAATACAAGGTGCACGTTATAAAAATGAGTGTGTGATTCGTTTTCACGTGAAAGTGAACTCCGTTTTCTCCGTTTTCACATTGCGCATTCAACTCCTATTTGATCGTAAAAAATATGAATTATCAACGTTTAACATTTGACGACGTTTGATTTTTGTCGTGTAAATAATGTATTTCCAAAAATAAAAAAAAAAAAACAATTTGAAACAACGAATTACTTCCACTAATTTCTTGTTTCTTATTTCGAAAATAACTTATTTAATTTTATTTCAAAAATAACTTATCTTGTGTTCAAATCAAATAAATTTGTCACTAAGAATTACAAACTTTTTTTGGTTCATCACTAAACTGCAGATTTTTATGTAAATTCATATTTTTGAGAATATAGTTGCTTAAAGGAGATACGATAATCAAAGAAATAAAATATTGTTTTACACGCTGAACGTTATTTTATGCACTCTGAACTACGCACTTTGAAATTTCCTAAAAATCCACAGTGCAATTATCATTACCTAAAGGATAAAATCCAACTGAAAACGTTTAGTTAACAAATATCGAGGAAAACGTATTTTAACGCTAAAATGCCTAGTACATCGAATTTGACAATATTTGGAAGTTTCTACTTCACTATATATGTCAAAAAATTGATGAGAAAATATTCCTAGAGAGATTACTATATCGATTTATACGAAATTTACTTTTACGGAGAGATTATTATACTCTCGTACTTTACGTTCCTTTGCTTCTCTAAATAATGTCAGTAAGCCTGTCTGTTCATCGATGGTATTTCGAAGGCGAAGCATTCACCTTTTGAAGGAAATTCTCTCGAAAATGGCAAAGAGTTGAGAACTCGAACGAAAATTCAGCACGATGAACAGCGAGTTCCTGGAAGAACGAGCGACGACATAATTACGTAATGCAAAACCTAGTAACCTTTTGTGATTCGATCCGCGAGTGTGTTAGAAACGGTATATACAGCGTGTATGCGTGTACTCTGCTTTGGAGCACGGTAATAGCAAAGCGTCCGCGTCCTGTTAAGAGTTACACGTTCGATGAACGAGCCACGCCGAGAGAACGGCCGCGCGCGATGAATGATATCCTCGTGAAAAGAAGAGTTTTCTAAACCGCGAAACACTGTGAAACACGAAGGCTTGTTCGTTACCAGCAGACCGTGGATTTTCACGCATTTGTTCATGAGAAATTTAACCTCTTGCGCTGGAATGACGTGTCACGCACGTCGGGAATATTTTGTCCCAAAATTGCAATGCTTTCTCAGTTTTAAGTATATTTAAGTAAAGCAAAATAGGCAAAACAAATAATAAATTTGTTAATTCTCAATAATTTCCATCCAGCGATATCATACCGACGAGTTCAAAAAGAAAGCAACGAGTTATTGTATACGGTTTGGTCACTCGTTATGGTCCGCAATCAGTTGCCAGCGCAAATGGTTAACCTCTTGCGCTGGAATACCGTGTCACGCACGTCGAGAATTTTTTTATCCCAAAATTGCAATACTTTCTCAGTTTTAAGTGTATTTAAATATAACCCAGACAAAACAAATAATAAATTTATTAGTTTTCAATAATTTCCATACAGCGATATCATACCGACGATAAAAGAAAGCAACGAATTATTGTATACGGTTTGGTCACTCGTTATGGTCCGCAATCAGTTGCCAGCGCAAGTGGTTAACCTCTTGCGCTGGAATACCGTGTCACGCACGTCGAGAATTTTTTTATCCCAAAATTGCAATGCTTTCTCAGTTTTAAGTATATTTAAGTAAAGCAAAATAGGCAAAACAAATAAGAAATTTGTTACTTCTCAATAATTTTCATCCAGCGATATCATACCGACGAGTTCAAAAAGAAAGCAACGAGTTATTGTATACGGTTTGGTCACTCGTTATGGTCCGCAATCAGTTGCCAGCGCAAATGGTTAACCTCTTGCGCTGGAATACCGTGTCACGCACGTCGAGAATTTTTTTATTCCAAAATTGCAATACTTTCTCAGTTTTAAGTGTATTTAAATATAACCCAGACAAAACAAATAATAAATTTATTAGTTTTCAATAATTTCCATACAGCGATATCATACCGACGATAAAAGAAAGCAACGAATTATTGTATACGGTTTGGTCACTCGTTATGGTCCGCAATCAGTTGCTCGTAAAAAAATTTAATTCGATATAATCCATTCTGGTTATTGTAGTTATATCTTTATATAAATTATCATAAATCTTAATTTTTATATTTCCAAATAATATGCTAATTACATTATGATTAAATTGATTTTAAGTATATACTATATTACATAGGTTATATTTTATATGAAATTGCTCATAATTCAAGTATTTCTGCGATTTGCTGCGATGAACTGAAAGAAAAAAATCTCCTCTAGAGGTATATAAAAAGCTCCATATATAGAAAATAGGAAAGGAGAAATTCCTGTTTAGGCTCTATTCCTTGAATTGTGCTCATGAAAATATAAAATTTGCATGAAGGTTCGTCTAGTTAGAAGATGTATGGAACTTCCTAAAGTTCACACGCGTGTCAATACGAATACATAAGGAAATTATTTTAAATATATTTTAATCTACATTCCATTATATTTTTATTTCAAATTATTAAACCTTGACAAGTCAAAGGGTACGTATGCGTGACACAGAATATGAGAAACCTTTATTTTCGAGTTTATGGATTAAGCATACGATACGCGTATAGAGGTATGAGAATTATATCTGGTATTAATATGCAGCTAATCTGAACCTTCACTCGTTGAAAGTTGCGAAGGTTGACTTGTTCCCACTTTTGTTTCTTTGTCCTCGCGTTTCACTGCATCGAGGAATTATTTATCTCGTCGCGTTTGAATAAAGAAGTAATTGAACTGTTATCGCGGTTGCATCGGAGTTGAAATGTTAGCGCTCAGTTGGAACGTTGAAGATGAATAATTTATTTTAGTTGAAAAATTTATAAAGGCGTAAAATGTAACTTTTTAATTATTTCTTTCAATCCTTTTATTAGTATTTTGTTTCTTTTAATCCTTTTATTAGTATTTTAAGTAGTACATTCATTGTGTGAAAGGAAGTGTTGTATAATTTATTACATGCTTGCTGCATATTTATTATGTAATTACAGGAGCGAATAGTTTTTGCTTGAGATGAATAAATAAAATAATGGTATGATTGTATTATATATATATATATATATATATATATATATATACCTATAATTATTAATTTTTATAATTTTAATATATACCTATTATTAATTATTAAATGATAAAGTAATTATATTTCAGTGAAAATAATGAAATAATCATATTTTTATAAAATAATTTATTATTTATTTGTGTTAGGTGAAATAATTATTTAGAAATAATAATAATACATAAATAATACATAAATTTACTTGAGAAATACGCTAAATAAAAATAAAAATTTCATATTTCAATAATTATTTCAATAAAATATTATCTCAATATGTTATATTTTATTATATTATACTACAGTATATACTACAGTAGACTACGTGTAAAATATTTATGATGATTTGAACCATTATTAAACTTAAAATTGATCTGTATAAATATGACGACTAATTAGTGTCATTAATTGACATTTTCCATTACCCTTTCCAGTTAGATAATCTCATCTATCGATCAAAGTGTTTTCGATCGTTTCTCTTTTCATTGTACTTGTCAGCCATTCATTAGAATTCTTCGGTAACTTTCTTCGGTGAAAGAAACTTTTACACAATATAAATATTTAAAGTCAAAATTATCCAAATGTAGAAAACTAGTTTATAGTATGATAGTATTTTCTGTGCACTATAATATATATCTATTATTCGTACATATACATACATATATGTATGTGTGTGTGTAAATAAATAAATGGATATCTATAAATAATAAATAAATAAATGAATATATATAAATAAATATATAAATAAATAGAATAAATAAATAAATAGAAAATTTAGCAAGCAATCGAATATTTCATCTCGTTTGTACTTTTATGTGTTTTTATACGTTGTTTTCCTTATCCTATTTCGTTTGCTACTTTCTTACTTTATTTACCTCGTGGTCGAACATATATTTTTCACAGTAATCAATATTTTAATTAGATGTTTGTCATGAAATTTTACTACTAGTATCCGCAACCAAATCTTACAATTAGTTTCGTAACACTGTAGGAATATAAAGTTAAATACGAGAAGCCTATACTAATTAAACTTTCGTAAAAATATTTTTATATTTCTTATTAAATTACACTTTTACAAAAAGATTTTTTACATTTATTTTCTACAGACATGTACATGAAAAATGAGCTACATTTTATCTAGAACATTATTACACGTTGTATCATTAAGTCACGTATAAAATTCGTTCTTCAATATGCAGTAATTCTTACCTTACTGGATTATTTATTTCTATTTCCGGTTCACTCATGGATCTTATATTAAAATTTGAAATACCGTAAAATCGATGCAGCACTTGGAGCGTTCGTCAAGCCCACATTACGCCACACCTGCAAAGTGTGTCAATGGGTAGGTAAATAGTCGAATGCCATCGTGTTCTTCGTATGGCTAACCTACTCACGAAAAGGAGGCAATAGTTTCGGTCGGTACTAGCTGCTTACTGTTGTTGCATTCACCAGGTTGTACGGAGATTGTGAACCGGATGTTTAACCTATTAACTGACTAAGCAATAACTTATCATAATGTAAATTTCTTGAAATGTAATTCAAACTTAAATTGAAACTTAAATTTCTCGAAATTTCGTGAAATTGTAAAATCCAAGTGAAAGATCCGCCGATGAAAAAATATATATTAAGCGATGAATTTCTCCTTTTTGCCTATATTTGTGCTTTGTTAATAGTTTTTAAAACAGGCTTCTTTGATTGAAGATGTCTGACTCATTAAGCAAACAATAACTTATCATAACGTTATGAATATTTAAATTTCTTTAAATTGTAAAATCTAAATGGGAGATTCAACAGTGGTGAAAAAATGTTGAGCGAGTCTTTGAATTTCTCCTTTTTCCTGTCGAGCCTATATTTGTATTTTAATACAGGTCTTTAAAACAGGCTTCTTTGATTGAAGATACCTGACTCATTAAGAAGCAAACAATAATTTATCATAATGTTATAAATTTTTTTAAATTTCATAAGTGGATAATACAGTGATAGAAACATCCTTGAAATTCCCTTTCACAGCCTCAATATTAAAAAACTAGAATTTGATAATATATAAAAAGAATTGTTGGCGTCAACGCAATGTTGATGCTTAGTGGGTCAATGCATTATAATATATATGTATAAAAAATAAATTTCTGAAATATAAAATATAAAAAAATCATATATAAAAATAATAAATACGAATTTTATAATAGTTACCAATACAATTTAATAATAATTACCAATATAAAAATCAATATAAAAACACCGTTTATTGAATTAATTAAATTAATTTAGAACTCTTTACTCAGAAAATATAACCTATTAGGCTATTTGTAAATAACGTGTGTCAAAATTAAGATTATAATTCAATTAAGGTTTTGAACTAATTTAATCTTTCACGCGTCTGATTTTTCGAAGTCAACTGCGAAGAATACGGATTGTAAATTCGTATTAAAAATCGCACGTGTGTTTTCACGAATATACGAGAGTTCCGTAAGACGAAATGCAACAATGTTTCTTTCAGTTATTTATGGTTCAGTTATGTTAGGTAATTAGTACTAGCCTGGATGTGCTACTGATCGAAATACAGTAATGTGTTTATGTAAGCCTTCGAGTCTAATGATAGTTGAGCGAATCTTTCTATTGTTTTATTGAAACGAAATTAAAATGTTGTTCATGAAGCTTGAAATTTCACCTAGTTTCAAACAATGGGAAATATTTCAGACGAATTTTGTCGAACAGTATGCAATATAATTTCAGCTTTAAAATAGCATCAGAAATCAAGTTAGATATTTATGATCAAATATTAAAAAGAATTACAAATCAATTTGTAAAAATGTATCGTTTAGTTAATTAATTCAATTGATTTATATAGTTCTTTATATATGTATAATTCTTTATATTTGTATTTAAAAATTGCGTGTGAACACAATTTAATATTGTTAACCAACAATATTTTAATTTTGTTAGCTATTGAAGTACGTACATATGTACAAACATAAGTGTAAATAGTTCTCACAGTAGATACTTACAGTCAGTAATAATAAATTATTGTAATAATAATAATAATAATAAATAACAATAATAAATTACTGTAATAATAAAATATAAATAATAATAAATAATAAAATATTATATATAGCAATAAGCTTGTTTATTCGTAACATTTTAATTTTTAGAAGCAGATTTCTATGTCAAAATTATAACTTTATTCGCAATTTTTTTTAAGTGTAAATATTATTGTTTATACAATGTTTTATCTGAAATTTTTGTACAACATACGTGAATAAAGGAAATTCGATCAAATTTCGATGAAAATTCGTTTTCGGTTCAATTTAATAAATATTTGCACTTTATTTTGTGAAAATGAAATTCATTATCAAACGTAAAACATAAATTGAAGATTATTAATTAAAAAAAATTTAATAATTAACATAAAATATGTATTTTGTAAATTTTTCACTGACTTTCTTATTATAATAATTATTTTGTTAGCATATACAGTGAGCCTCATTTAAAATCCTTTTACAAAATACTTTCTTCTATAAAATGTCACGAATAAATAAATAAATATATAACGAGGTTAAACATTAGTATTGCAACGTGTACTCGTATAATAAACATTACCGATACAACAAATTTTAGGTAATACCTAAATCAAATAGATTCTGGTAAATCTGGTGTGGAAATCATTACTATTATTAGTTACCAAATAACAGTATCTTTCCTCCACTTTTGATTTCAACTCGTCCAAAATTCTAATTTATTCTCTAATCGACTATGTTATCAGTTGGCTGCAGATAAACCGTAGCTGTAGTAACACACGCATAATGGACGCATTATAAGGGAGGTTCATTCCTTTACAATGCAAAGTTTTCAGTCATTTGCTGAGATTCTGAAAAGATAAAATAAAAAACAAAAAAAAAAAAACAAAAAAAAAAAAAAAAAAAAAAAAG